>NC_057807.1:528698929-528839894 GCF_018294505.1 Triticum aestivum
CAACATTCATTGGACCGCATACATCGGTATCTATTATTTCCAATAAGTCACTAGCTCGTTCCATTGTTCCGGAGAACGAAGTTTTAATCATCTTGCCCATAAGGCATGGTCCGCAGGCATCAAATGATTCATAATCAAGTGATTCTAAAAGTCCATCTTTATGGAGTTTCTTCATGCGCTTTACACCGATATGACCCAAATGGCAGTGCCACAAATGTTTTTCACTATCATTATCAACTTTGCATCTTTTTGGCATCAATAGTATGAATATGTGTATCACTACGATCAAGATCCAATAAACCATCAACATTGGGTGTATGACCATAGAAGGTTTTATTCATGTAAACAGAATAACAATTTATTATCTGTCTTAGATGAATAATCGTATTGCAATAAACATGATCTAATTATATTTATGCTCAATGCAAGCACCAAATAACATTTATTTAGGTTCAACACTAATCTCGAAACTATAGGGAGTGTGTGATGATGATCATATCAATGTTGCAACAACTTCCAACACACATCACCACTTCACCTTCAACTAGTCTCTGTTTATTCTGTAACTCCTGTTTCGAGTTACTAATCTTAGCAAGCAAACAAGTATCAAATATCCAGGGGCTACTATAAACACTAGTAAGGTATACATCAATAACCTATATATCAAATATACCCTTGTTCACTTTGCCATCCTTCTTATCCACCAAATATTCAGGGCGTTTCTGCTTCCAGTGACCATTTCCTTTGCAGTAGAAGTACTCAGTTTCAGGCTTTGGTCCAGCTTTGGGCTTCTTCACGGGAGTGACAACTTGCTTTCCATTCTATTTGAAGTTACCTTTCTTTCCCTTTGCCCTTTTCTTGAAACTAGTGGTCTTGTTAATCATCAACATTTTATGTTCTTTCTTGATTTCTACCTTCGTCGATTTCAACATCACGAAGAGCTCGGGAATTGTTTTTGTCATCCCTTGCATACTATAGTTCATCATGAAGTTCTAGTAACTTGGTGATGGTGACTAGAGAACTCTGTCAATCACTATCTTATTTGGAAGATTAACTCCTACTTGATTCAAGGAATTGTAGTACCCAGACAATTTGAGCACATGCTCACTATTTGAGCTATTCTCCTCCATCTTTTAGCTATAGAACTTGTTGGAGACTTCATATCTCTCAACTCGGGTATTTGCTTGAAATATTAACTTCAACTCCTGGAACATCTCATATGGTCCATGACGTTCAAAACGTCTTTGAAGTCCCGATTCTAAGTCGTAAAGCATGGTGCACTAAACCATCAAGTAGCCATCATATTAAGCTAGCCAAACGTTCATAACGTCTGCATCTGCTCTTGCAATAGTTTGGTCACCTAGCGGTGCATCAAGGGCATAATTCTTCTGTGTAGCAATGAGGATAAACCTCAGATCACGGACTCAGTCCGCATCATTGTTACTATCATCTTTCAACTTAGTTTTCTCTAGGAACATATAAAAACATAGGGAAGCTACAACGCGAGCTATTGATCTACAACATAATTTGCAAAATACTGTTAGGACTAAGTTCATGATAAATCAAAGTTCAATTAATCATATTACTTAAGAACTCCCACTTAGATAGACATCCCTCTAGTCATCTAAATGATCACGTGATCCAAATCAACTAAACCATGTCCGATCATCACGTGAGATGGAGTAGTTTTCAATGGTGAACATCTCTATGTTGATCATATCTACTATATGATTCATGCTTGACCTTTCGGTCTCCAGTGTTACGAGGCCATATCTGCATATGCTAGGCTCGTCAAGTTTAACCCGAGTATTCTGCGTGTGCAAAACTGGCTTGCACCCGTTGTATGTGAACGTAGAGCTTATCACACCTGATCATCACGTGGTGTCTCGCACGACGAACTGTCACAACGGTGCATACTCAGGGAGAACACTTATACCTTGAAATTTAGTGAGAGATCATCTTATAATGCTACCGCCAAACTAAGCAAAATAAGATGCATAAAGGATAAACATCACATGCAATCAATATAAGTGATATGATATGGCCATCATCATCTTGTGCCTTTGATCTCCATCTCCAAAGCACCATTATGATCACCATCGTCACCAGCTTGACACCTTGATCTTTCATCGAAGCATCATGGTCGTCTCACCAACTATTGCTTCTACGACTATCGCTACCGCTTAGTGATAAAGTAAAGCAATTACATGGCGATTGCATTTCATACAATAAAGCGACAACCATATGACTCCTGCCAGTTGCCGATAACTTTTACAAAACATGATCATCTCATACAACAATTTATATATCATCACGTCTTGACCATATCACATCACAACTTGCCCTGCAAAAATAAGTTAGATGTCCACTACTTTGTTGTTGCAAGTTTTATGTGGCTGGTACGGGCTTAGAAAGAACCGTTCTAACCTATGCATCAAAACCACAACAATTTTTTGTCAAGTGTGTTGTTTTAACCTTCAACAAGGACCGGGCGTAGCCACACTCGATTCAACTAAAGTTGGAGAAACAGACACTCACTAGCCACCTGTGTGCGAAGCACGTCGGTAGAACCAGTCTCGCGTAAGCGTACGTGTAATGTCGGTCTGAGCCACTTCATCCAACAATACCGCCGAATCAAAGTATGACATGCTGGTAAGTAGTATGACTATTATCGCCCACAACTCTTTGTGTTCTACTCGTGCATATAACATCTACGCATAGACCTGGCTCGGATGCCACTGTTGGGGAACGCAGTAATTTAAAAAAAAATCCTACGCACACGCAAGATCTATCTAGGTGATGCATAGCAACGAGAGGGGAGAGTGTGTCCACGTACCCTCGTAAACCGAAAGCGGAAGCGTTTCAATAACGCGATTGATGTAGTCGAACGTCTTCGCGATTCAATCGATCCAAGTACCGAACGTACGACACCACCGTGTTCAGCACACATCCAGCTTGATGACATCCCTCGTACTCTTGACCCAGTTGAGGCCGAGGGAGAGTTTCGTCAGCATGACGGCGTGGCGACGGTGATGATGAAGTTACCGGTGCAGGGCTTCGCCTAAGCACTACGACGATATGGCCGAGGTGTTTAACTGTGGAGGGGGGCACCGCACACGGCTAAAAGATCAACTTGTGTTGTCTGTTGTGTTATTGGGGTTCCCCTTGGCCACGTATATAAAGGAGGGAGGGAGAGAGGAAGCTGGCCAGGTTTGGGCGCGCTAGGGGGAGTCCTACTTGGACTCCTAGTCCAAGTAGGATTCGCCCCCCCCCCTTTCCTTTCTTCCACCGGAGGGAAAGGTAAGGGAGTGAGAGGGGGAAGGAAAGAGGGGGGTCGGGCCCTTCCCCTAGTCCAATTCGGTTTGGGCAAGGGGAGGGGCGCCCCTCTCACGTGGCCCTTTCTCCTCTCCTCCAATAAGGCCCACTAGGCCCAATACTTCTCTCGGGGGGTTGCGGTAACCTCCCGTTACTCCGAAAAAATGCCCGAACCACTTGGAACCATTCTGATGTCCAAATGAAACCTTCCAATATAAGAATCTTTACCTCTTGACCATTTCGAGACTCCTCTTCATGTCTGTGATCTCATCTGGGACTCCGAACAAACTTCGGTACATCAAATCACATAACTCATAATACAAATCATCATCGAACGTTAAGCGTGCGGACCCTATGGGTTCGAGAACTATGTAGACATGACCGAGACACATCTCCGTTCAATAACCAATAGCGGAACCTGGATGCACATATTGGCTCCTACATATTCTATGAAGATCTTTATTGGTCAAACCGCATAACAACATACGTTGTTCCCTTTGTCATCGGTATGTTACTTGCCCGAGATTCGATCGTCGATATCTCATTACCTAGTTCAATCTTGTTACCGGCAAGTCTCTTTACTCATTCCGTAATGCATCATCCCGTAACTAAATCATTAGTCACATTGCTTGCAAGGCTTATAATGATGTGCATTACCGAGAGGGCCCAGAGATACCTCTCCGAAACACGGAGTGACAAATCCTAATCTCGATCTATGCCAACCCAACAAACACCATCGGAGACACCTGTAGAGCATCTTTATAATCACCCAGTTATGTTGTGACATTTGATAGCACACTAAGTGTTCCTCTGGTATTCGGGAGTTGCATAATCTCATAGTCATAGGAACATGTATAAGTTATGGAGAAAGCAATAGCAATGAACTAAACGATCATAGTGCTAAGCTAACGGATGGGTCAAGTCAATCACATCACCCATTTATCAAATGACAACTCTTTGTCTATGGCTAGGAAACTTAACCATCTTTGATTAACGAGCTATTTAAGTAGAGGCATACTAGTGACATTTTGTTTGTCTATGTATTCACACATTGAAAGGATCGATACGGTTGACTAGAGGGGGGTGAATAGGTAACTAACAATTTTTTAAGGTTTTCTTTAACAAATTAAACCTTGCAACAAAGTAGGTTGTCTAGATATGCAACTAAGTGGACAACCTATATGATGCAATGACAATTAGCACACAAGCAAGCAATAGATACAACACAAGTAAGCTTGCAAAAGTAAAGGCACGAAATAACCAAGAGTGGAGCCGGTGAAGATGGGGATGTGTTACCAAAGTTCCTTCCTTTTAAGGGGAAGTACGTCTCCGTTAGAGCGGTATGGACGCACAATGCTCCCCAAGAAGCCACTAGGGCCACCGTAATCTCCTCATGCCCTCGCACAATGCGAGATGCCGTGATTCCACTATTGGTGCCCTTGAAGGCGGCGACCGAACCTTTACAAACAAGATTGGGGCTATCTCCACAACACTTGGAGGCTCCCAACAACACCATGAAGCTTCATCACAATGGAGTATGGCTTCGAGGTGACCTCAACCGTCTAGGGTGCTCAACACCCAAGAGTAACAAGATCCACTAGGGATAAGTGGGGGGAATCAAATTTCTCTTGGTGGAAGTGTAGATCGGGGCCTTCTCAACCAATCCTGAGCAAATCAACAAGTTTGATTATCTAGGGAGAGAGATCGGGCGAAAATGGAGCTTGGAGCAACAATGGAGCTTTTGGGGGGAAGAGGTCAGTCAACTTTGGGGAAGAAGACACCTTTATATAGTGGGGGAAACAATTCAACCGTTACCCACCAAACAGCCATGCACAGAGCGGTACTACCGCTTGGGCAGGGCGGTACTACCACTCCCTCCCAGCGGTATTGCCGCGCTGACGAGAGATGCAGGGTCCTATTCCCTGAGCGGTACTATCGTGGAAGTATAAGCGGTACTACCGCTTGGAGTGGTACTACCGCCGCTACTAGTACCGTAAAACCCGACACGAAAAACAGCGGTCGAGAATCGAGGCGGTAGTAGCCCGGAACCACTGCGGTACTACAGCTGAAGTTTGCAAGTGGTACTACCGCTCGGGGAGCGGTACTACCGCTCGGGGAGCGGTACTACCGCTTGATGAGCTTCGGCGGTACTACCGCTGAGGACCGTGGTACTACCGCTGGGACAGGATAGGCAGGCACAGATTAAGGAAAGATAGCTCCAATGAAGCGGAAAGAAGCATCGGGTGTGATAAGGATGTGTACGTGTTGATTCCACCCTAGCCTTACCAGAGCGGATCCCCTCTTGATAGTACGGTGACTCCTACGAAACTAGACCACCAGCAGAGAAACGAAGGAGCTACACCATCTTGAATAAAACACCGAGGGGAAGTAATCGTCTCGTGCCAAAGGATGAATCTCTGAAAGAACTCAACGCACACGATTAGTCCGCAAAAGCATTGTCATCAATCACCAAAACATCTTGGGGATAAATATGCCCTTACAATCTCCCCCTTTTTGGTGGATTGATGACAATATGGGATTTGCACAAGCAGGAAAGATATAGGATCGGCGCAAAGCCCACCGTCCTAAAATGTAGAAGGGCTCCCCCTGGATGTGTGCTGTCTAGATAAGTGCTTTGGACTGCACGGCACAGATACCGGGATCAACGCTCCCCCTACATTTTAGAGACCAACTACCTAAGCAAGATATATGAGAGCAACATAGATAACAGGATAAGCAAGCAACTCATAAGCTATATAGACATAGATAATTATACTCGAAAGATAAGGTAGCATATGTCTCACACCATATGACTGGAACTTAGGTCTCACTGACACAAACCAGACACAAACCAAACCAGGCAAACTGCGAGAAAACACAAACAACGGAAGACACAACACAAATCCCTAAACTCTCTCCCCCTTTGGCATCGAGACACCAAAAAGGAGAGGGAGTGTTGCTACAGCTCCAGGTGATAGCAAGAGAATCAGGTCTCAGCGGGATCGTCTGCGCCACCATCATTGGTCGGGAAGTGCTCGGCATCAGAATTGGTCCACGGGCAGTGCTGCTGAATCCACTCCTCCTCCTCAGTAAGCTGGTCCTCAGATCCACTGGTAACGGTGGCACCCAACTAGCGCATGAGCTCCTTGTGACGACGAAGGGCCTTCTTCTCACCCACATGAGTCATGTACTGACCGTGAGCCTCCATGCAGAACAGCTTCTTCATCTTGAGCTTGATCTTCTTTGCCCAAGAGGGCTCTGCCGCAGAAGGCACATAGTCATCATCATCCTCAGCCTCAGCCTCAGCCTCCTCCTCGGTCTCCAGGGCAGTAGTAGACGAAGGAACTCCAGTTTTAGGGACCTGAGCGCCCCAGTTGTCCTTCTTCCTCAGACGCTTGATGTCGTGAGAAACCAACTCCCCGGTCTCTAGCATCACCTGGGGATAGACACGACCCCAGGCCTTCTCAATAAGCAGCATGATGAACGGACCATAAATCGGGCACTTGCGCTCGTAGATAGCAGATAAAAGCTCAGACCACATAACATGGGATATATCCAGGGACTCTCCGGTGTTTTGTTCCTTATCACGCTGGCAGAAGAGAAGCATGTCCACGAGATAAGAATGAACCATATCTAGATTCCCGATGCGAGGGAAAAGAGTCTCACGGAAGACATGGTGAAGAATGTCCAAAAAGGCAGGAAGCTCGTATGTTTCCTTCTTCGTCTCAGGGTTGATCTTCAAAGTGCAGTACGGCCATAGAGCTTGCTTGTGAGTGGCGAAGGTGTTGCGGTGTGGGCGAAAGCCGACAGGAGACGCAAGCCCTTGATCTTCCACCCCAATCAATTCCATGAACGCCTTCCATTTGACTGAAAGCAACTTGCCATTGGTCATCCAAGTCAGTGTCATGTCCTCATCAGTCCCGAGATGAACCGTGGCATAGAATTGGGCCACAATATCAGCATCATAATCTTTGTTGAATTGCATGACACCAAGAATGTTTAGTTGAGTGCACATGTGAAGAGCTTCACCAAAGTAATCAGGATCCTTCTCCATATGGTCGGTGTCGATGGAGTGCATGTTAACAAAGAGGTTCTTCTTGGCCTTGAGAACATCAAAGAAGATGGCAAACTGAAATCTATTCCAGAACGGACGGTTGACCAAAGTGGGATCTTGGTCTGCCTCATAGGGGTTGCGGTGACGTCTTGCCCAGAACTCCTTGGCTGGCACTTCTGGCACAGTTTTGCCAGGCTTCGGCTTGACACCAGGCTTCTTCTGGGGTTGGGGTGGAGGACGAGCACTTGAGGAACCTCCTGCAGACTCAGTTGTGCGGTACCGCTTGGACGTGGCATGACCGGGGTTGACACGCCGAGCCTGATGCTCAGGAAGCTCATCACCTGGAACCACACACAAGAACACGCAAACAACCAGAAAGAATGAGCATAAGCCACCAAACAAAACCAAAAAGGATCACTGATTAGTAAAAGTATGGTGGAACCTAGTAGAGGGCGGTAGTACCGCGACCTGTGAGCGGTAGTACCGCTCCAGAGGGAGCGGTAGTACCGCTCGAGACGGGAAATAGCAGTTTCCTACTGCCGTGGTCAGATCCGGCACTACCGTCCTACCAAATTCAAAAATACTCCTACCAAACACCAATCCAAACTGCCTAGAAGCCTTCTCCATCCTACTCAAGCCTAGATTTGGCCAAAAATCTAGAGATGCAACTACTATTGCCCCTAAGATGCTAGATTGGAAATCTAGACAAGAAGAGAGAGAGAACGGGGGCAATACCGGCATCCATGGCAAGAGCACAAGGTGGGGATCGTCTCCACCGACGGAAATGGAGAGGAGCGCCCCGGAGAGGGAGATCCGCCGGAGCCCTCCCGCGGCGCCGGTTGCTAGAGAGACGAAGAGCGTGGGGGCGAGCGAATGGGTATGGAGGAGAAGAAAACTCCCCCTGCCCCCGATATAACCCCCTGCCCCCGCCTCGCAGTGGTAGTACCGCGCTGGTGGGCGGTAGTACCGCTTAGAGCGGTAGTACCGCACACCACCAGCGGTAGTACCGCTCAGCAACCACAGGCCTCTAGACACACACGGCTTAAGCTCAAAAAGAACGGAAAAACCACACCCAAGAAAGAAGAAAGACCAACAAGGCCACAAACACACTAACAACGGAACAGAACACACCTCTTCAAGAGAGGGCGGTGGCCGAGGCCACCTATGTTTGAGTCAAGAGGTATGGCGTCGCGAAGATTTTAACCTTGGACCCATGACCAAAACTCGTCCTTGAAGCACTAGTACCATAAAATATGGTTAAAGTGAAAGACTAGATCAATTTATGCATAATGGGGGGAGGGAGAGTTCATTGAGAGAACAACACTCCCCCTATGTCCATGCCTACATCTAAACTAGACAACAAGTTGAGTGTGGTGGGGGTGCATGGGTTCAAGTCACATTGCTCGAATCAATGATATTTAGCTCATGCCTTAACTCACGAAATCTTGCTTCATCCAAGGGCTTCGTGAAAATATCTGCAAGGTTATCATGAGTGTTGACATACTTGAGCTCGATCTCCCCTCGCCTAATGTGATCCTGGATGAAGTGATACCGGATCTCAATATGCTTCGTCTTGAAGTGTTGCACCGGGTTGAGAGAAATCTTGATGGCACTTTCATTGTCACACCAAAGAGGCACTTTGTCACACATGACACCGTACTCCTTTAAAGTTTGCCTCATCCATAAGAGTTGTGCACAACAACTACCGGCCGCCACATATTCCGCTTCGGTGGACGAGAGAGATACACAACTTTGCTTCTTAGAAGACCAACTTACCAAAGAGCAACCAAGAAATTGGCACCCTCCGGAAGTGGACTTCCTATCCACCTTGTCTCCCACCCAATCAGAATCCGTGAATCCTTCAAGCTTGAAGTTAGATCCTCTTGGGTACCATAGGCCAAAGTTTGGGGTATGAGCCAAATATCGAAATATTCGCTTGACCGCCACAAAGTGGCTTTCCTTTGGTGCGGCTTGGAACCGTGCACACATTCCCACACTCAACATGATATCTTGTCTAGATGCACAAAGGTAAAGCAAGGAACCGATCATAGAGCGATATACCTTTTGATCCATCGCTTTACCATTGGGATCAATGTCAAGTTGGCACTTGGTAGGCATCGGAGTAGAGGCCGGCTTGACATCACTTAGCTTGAATCTCTTAAGCATGTCTTGAGTGTATTTGGCTTGGTTGATGAAGGTACCTTCTCTTCTTTGTTTGATATCAAAACCAAGAAAGAACTTCAACTCTCCCATCAAAGACATCTTGAACTTAGAGGTCATGAGAGCGGCAAAATCTTCATTGAAAGCTTTGTTAGGGGAACCAAAGATAATGTCATCAACATATAGTTGGCACACAAACAACTCCCCTTTGACCTTCTTAGTAAAAAGAGTGGGATCGATTTGCCCAACTTCAAATCCACGATCTTGTAACAACTCGGTAAGGTGGTCATACCACGCACGTGGGGCTTGTTTAAGGCCATAGAGTGCCTTATCGAGTTGATACACATGATCCGGGAAGTAAGGATCCTCGAACCCGGGGGGTTGCTTGACATAAACCAACTCATTAATAGGACCATTAAGAAAAGCACTTTTCACATCCATTTGTTGCAACTTAAAGTTGTGATGGGAAGCATAAGCAATCAACAAACGTATGGATTCAAGACGAGCAACGGGAGCAAAGGTTTCACCGTAGTCGATACCCTCGACTTGGGAGTAGCCTTGTGCTACCAATCTTTCCTTGTTGCGAATGATGTTCCCATGAGCATCTTGCTTGTTCTTGAAGATCCACTTGGTTCCAATGATGTTATGGTTCCCCGAAGGCCTTGGCACCAACCTCCACACCTTGTTGTACTCGAAGTTGTTGAGTTCTTCATGCATGGCATTGAGCCAATCCGAGTCTTCGAGCGCCTCATAGACCTTTTGGGGTTCAACACAAGAGACAAACACGTGATGTTCACAATAGTTTGCTAATTGTCTACGAGTGCTTACCCCCTTTCTTAGACTTCCAACCACATTTTCCATGAGATGGCCTTTGGTGGTGAGTTTGGAAGCAATCTTCGCGGCACGACGCTCTAATTCCTCCTGGGAAGTGGAAGGAGGAGGGTTAACTTGATCATCTTGAGCGCCGTCTTGAGCTTGTTCTTGATCTTGAGCTTGCTCATAATCTTGAACTTGCTCGAGGGGGAGAACTTGACCTTGGGCATCAATTGGAGGTTCACCATCATCTTGAGATTGATCTTGCCCTTGGTCTTGTTCCCGAGGTTGAGGGCCTACACTTTGTTCTTCGGAAGCGTGTGGGTCTTGAGTAGATGAAGGCTCCACTTGAGTGGACCGTTGTCCTTCTCCTTCGGCCACAAGGGGTTCCTCAATGGGTAGTATATGACCAATACCCATTCTTCTTATGGCTTGGGGAGGAATTTCATCACCTACATCACAAGTACCACTTTGCTCCACTTGGGAGTCGTTATTTTCGTCAAACTCCACATTACACATCTCCTCAATGAGTCCGGTGGACTTGTTGAGAACATGGTAAGCATGAGAGTTTGTAGCATAACCAATAAATATGCCCTCATAAGCTCTAGCCTCAAATTTAGACAAACGAACACCTTTCTTGAGAATGAAACACTTACACCCGAACACCCGGAAGTACTTGAGATTGGGCTTGTTCCCGGTGAGTATCTCATAAGGAGTCTTGTTCAAACCTTTGCGGAGATAGAGCCGATTGGATGCATGACATGCAGTGTTGATGGCTTCGGCCCAAAAGTTGTACGGAGACTTGAACTCCGCCATCATGGTCCTTGCCGCATCCATCAACGTCCGGTTCTTCCTCTCCGCAACACCATTTTGTTGAGGGGTATATGGTGCAGAATATTGATGCTTCATCCCCTCATCACTAAGAAACTCATCCAAGGTGTAGTTCTTGAACTCGGTGCCATTGTCACTTCTTATTGTCAAGATCTTTGCATTGTGCTGACGTTGAGCTTCATTTGCAAAGTCGATGATTGTTTGTTGAGTCTCACTCTTCCTCTTGAAGAAGTATACCCAAGTGTATCTTGAATAATAATCCACAATCACCAAGCAATACTTTCTACCCCCAAGACTATCAAAGGATGGAGGCCCAAAGAGGTCCATGTGCAGGAGCTCCAAGGGTCTCTTCGAGTAGATGATAGTCGTGGGAGGGTGAGCCGTCTCATGAAGCTTTCCTTCGATACAAGCACTGCAAGCACGATCTTTGGCAAAACTAACATTTGTTAGTCCACGGACATGGTCCCCCTTGAGAAGACTTTGCAAAGATCTCATATTGACGTGGGCTAAACGGCGATGCCAAAGCCATCCCACATCAACTTTAGCCATTAGGCATGTCGCGGTCTTAGTGAGTTGCTCCGAGAAGTTAATCACATAGAGACCGTTCTCGGCATGCCCAACAAAGGCTACTTTAAGAGTCTTGCTCCACAAGAGGGCCACGGTATCAATATCAAAGAAGGTGGCAAAGCCCATGAGTGCGAGTTGACGAACGGAAAGTAAATTGAACGCAAGGGACTCAACAAGCATGACTTTCTCGATCGATAGATCATGAGAAATGACAACCTTGCCAAGACCCAATACCTTAGAATGCGAGGCATCACCCCACTCGACATTGATGGGCATAGATGGGATCTTTTGCACGTACACCACCAAGTCCTTGCTCATGGTCATATGATTTGTTGCTCCACTGTCGAGCAACCATGATCCCCCACCGGAACCAAACACCTACAAAGAGATCAATGCTTGGTTTTAGGTACCCATTGAGTAATGGGTCCTTTGATGTTAGTAACAAGGGTCTTAGGAACCCAAATAGACCATTCAATGTACTCATAAGAAGAACCAACAAATTTAGCATAAACATGCCCATCACTAGCACGGCACAACACATAAGAGGGGTTAAAGTCGCCGGCTTTGTTGGGAGAGTTGGCTTTGTGCTCTTTGGCATCACCACTCTTCGCATTGTTCTTCTTCTCCTTAGGAGCACCCTCTCCCTCCTTCACAAAGGTTTGCTTGAGCAGGGGAGGTCGTTTGGTCTTGTTATTCTTCTCCTTGTTCTTCTTTTTGTTCTTGTACTTGGGTGAGAACCCAACTCCCTCCTTGCCCACAACTTCCTTTTGATTGCTCAAAAGGTCATTTAGGTTCTTCTCGCTTTTTATGCATGACACAAGAACTTTCTCGAGTTGTTCCTTCAACTTGGCATTCTCCTCCACAAGATGCACATGCTCACAACATGGGTTAGTAGCATTTGCATTATCAATTAAGACCATGTGAGGAAATGTGGCCTTTTCCTTGGTTAGCTTAACTTGGAGTTGAGCATGAGACTCCTTGAGGTTTGCATGAGCACCTTTCAAGACCTTATGGGCCTTGTCAAGTACATCAAACTCCTCCTTCAGTCTAGCATGATCAACCCCAAGTTTAGCCTTCTCGGAAGTTAGAACACGAGACACAACAAGAACATGATCAAGATCTTTCTTTAATTTGGCATGGTCATCATTGTGTGACTCCTAAAGAGCCAAACGATGCCCACGCTCTTCCTCAAGAGCATTAGAGAGATCCGATATCTCATCGGCATAGTCACGACTACGACCTTCCATCTTAGAGATGGTTTCTTTGTGAGCCTCGATCATGTCATTGGCTTCACCAAGTTGTTCCAAGAGAGCAACGAAGTGCTTCTTGGATTTTCCCTTGAGCTTACTCATGAAGGACTCAAATTCATTTACCTCCTCATTAGACCCCTTACCATCATCAAAGCCATCCATTGAAGGAGGATTAGGAATAATGGTGGTTTTGATGTTGGGGGTTACCTTGTTGGTGGCTTTAGCCATGAGGCACTTGGTGGTGATGTTCTCGTTGGGTGAATCGAAGAGAGACACCCGGGGAGTTGTGGCAATGGCAACGGATGCCATAGTCGTTGCTTCACTATCTTCATCATCATCGTCATCCTCACGGTATTCTTCTTGAACTACCAACCCGCGTGTAGGAGTCTTCTTGGTGAAGTTGTTCTTGTTTGGGAAGGACTTGGCTTTGTCTTTTCGGATGAACTTGCCACCATTGTCTTCCCGCTTCTCGTAAGGACAATCTGCAACGAAATGGCTCACATTGCCACAGTTGAAACAAGTTCTAACTCGTTGCTTGCCCTTGAGGCCACTTGAGTTGTTCTTGTTGAAGTTGGGTCTTGTATTCTTCTTACTCCAAAATTGTCTTGAGGAAAGAGCCATGTGCTCATGATAATCATACTTCGTGTCTTCGGGGTTGCTCTCCTCATCTTCCTCTTCTTCTTCTTCTTCCACACTAACCTTGGCCTTCAAGGCAAGGTTGGGATTCTTTGCCCTTTGAGAACGGAGCACCGCATTGTCGGCGGTCTTGTCCAAGATGCTCATTGCAACAAACTCATCCAACACTTCACTTGAGGTCATGGAGTGGAAGTCCGGTCTTTGATGAATGACGGAAGACATGGCCTTGTTGTAGGGCATCATGGCCTTGAGGAACTTGCGCTTGATCCAATTGTCATCCGTGTCCTTTCTCCCATGATCTCGGAGTGCGACCGCGAGTTTGGTCACCCTTCAAAAGAGCTCATGAGGTTCTTCATCTTCTTTCATTGTAAACTCATCGGCTTCATCTTGCACCACTTCATAGTTGGAGCGTTGAATGCTAGCACTTCCTCAATAGAGAGACACAACACATTTCCATGTGTCTTTAGCCATGGCATGAGGACGAAGATGAGGGAGATTTTCAGGAAGGATTGCATCTTGGATGATGAAGAGAGCACTCTCATTGAATTGATTATCCACGGCTTCTCGAGGGGTGAAGTTGCTTGGGTCATGTGGATAGAAACCTTCTTCTATAATTCTCCAAAGATTAGTATTCACATGCTTTAAATGATGCTTGAAACGATAAACCCAAGCATCAAAATCCTCATTTTTCACAATCTTAGGAGGAGGACCGGCATGATTTAAATGAGTAGTGGGATTCGGTCCACCATAAGTAGGAGGTTCCACATGGGCAAAGATGCCGGAGCCATTTCTACCACTAGTAGAAGGACCTTTTTCACTATTAGCTTCCCCCTTGTCGGAGGTGGCATCCGTCACCTTGTTAGTGGGATCACCCACTTTCATCGGCGAGGTGGATAGTTTAAGTCCTTCTAGGAATTCAGAAAACATGCTTTTAACCTCGGCCGTCATGGAGGTTTTCAATGTGTCTAAAGCCACATTGAATTCCTCACGTGAGACCGAGGTTCCCCCATCGGCCGAAGACGAGATAGGATTCACACCGGAGTGCTCCTCCGCACCGTCGTTGGTGTCAACCATACTCTTCGGATGGCAAAGTCCTTAATAAAGAGACGAGGCTCTGATACCAATTGAAAGGATCGATACGGTTGACTAGAGGGGGGTGAATAGGCAACTGGCAATTTTTTAAGCTTTTCTTTAAAAAATTAAACCTTGCAACAAAGTAGGTTGTCTAGATATGCAACTAAGTGGACAACCTATATGATGCAATGACAATTAGCACACAAGCAAGCAATAGATACAACACAAGTAAGCTTGTAAAAGTAAAGGCACGAAATAACCAAGAGTGGAACCGGTGAAGACGAGGATGTGTTACCGAAGTTCCTTCCTTTTAAGGGGAAGTACGTCTCCGTTAGAGCGGTGTGGAGGCACAATGCTCCCCAAGAAGCCACTAGGGCCACCGTAATCTCCTCACGCCCTCTCACAATGCGAGATGTCGTGATTCCACTATTGGTGCCCTTGAAGGCGGCGACCGAACCTTTGCAAACAAGATTGGGGCTATCTCCACAACACTTGGAGGCTCCCAACAACACCACGAAGCTTCACCACAATGGAGTATGGCTTCGAGGTGACCTCAACCGTCTAGGGTGCTCAACACCCAAGAGTAACAAGATCCGCTAGCGATAAGTGGGGGGAATCAAATTTCTCTTGGTGGAAGTGTAGATCGGGGCCTTCTCAACCAATCCCGAGCAAATCAACAAGTTTGATTGGCTAGGAAGAGAGATCGGGCGAAAATGGAGCTTGGAGCAACAATGGAGCTTTTGGGGGGAAGAGGTCAGTCAACTTTGGGGAAGAAGATACCTTTATATTGTGGCGGAAACAATCCAACCGTTACCCACCAAACAGCCACGCACAGAGCGGTACTACCGCTTGGGCAGGGCGGTACTACCGCTCCCTCCCAGCGGTACTGTCATGCTGACGAGAGATGCAGGGTCCTGTTCCCCGAGCAGTACTACCGCGGAAGTATAAGCGGTACTACCGCTTGGAGCGGTACTACCGCCGCTACTGCCGCTACTAGTACCGTAAAACCCTACATGAAAAACAGCGGTCGAGAATCGAGGCGGTAGTAGCCCGGAACCACTGCGGTACTACGGCCGAAGTTCGCAAGCGGTACTACCGCTCAGGGAGCGGTACTACCGCTCGGGGAGCTTCGGCGGTACTACCGCTGAGGACCGCGGTACTACCGCTGGGACAGGATAGGCAGGCATAGATTAAGGAAAGATAGCTCCAATGAAGCGGAAAGAAGCACCGGGTGTGATAAGGATGTGTACGTGTTGATTCCACCCTAGCCTTACCAAAGTGGATCCCCTCTTGATAGTACGGTGACTCCTACGAAACTAGACCACCAGCAGAGAAACGAAGCAGCTACACCGTCTTGAAAAAACACCGAGGGGAAGTAATCGTCTCGTGCCAAAGGATGAATCTCTGAAAGAACTCAACGCACACGATTAGTCCACAAAAGCATTGTCATCAATCACCAAAACATCTTGGGGATAAATATGCCCTTACACACATGTACTAAGTTTCTGGTTAATACAATTCTAGCATGAATAATAAATATTTATCATGATATAAGAAAATATAAATAATAACTTTATTATTGCCTCTAGGGCATATTTCCTTCAATTTATCTAGTGCATCAAGCTACCAAAGTGGAACGCCAAGTGCAATATGACTTCAAGTACGCCAAGTACTCTTCCAAGGGCTACGATTTCTCCAACAACCAAGCTTCAACGACTCCAACAATTTCTACCTCAATCAAGCCATCTACAAGCAACGGCGACAAGTCAAGTTACAAGAAAACTTCGACAACCTCAAATCGTCCTCCTACTACAAGTAACTTCAAGCCGCGAGCTTCATCATCTACTCCAACCGAAGAGACCGTCAAGACAAGTTCCATCAAGTGTTTCACATGCGGCGGCCGAGGCCACAATTCCTTTGAGTGTACCAACAAGCGCACCATGATCCTCAATGACGACGGAACCTATGACTCCATGAGTGAAGAGGAAATGGAAGCCCTTGAGCAAGTGGCCATGCACCAACGCGTGAACGAAGATGAAGATGATCAAGTCTTTTGTGATGAGGATTCGAGCCCCGCTCTCGTTGTCTCCAAGGTCTTGACTCTTCAACATCAACAAGACAAAGACCAAAGATGCCACATCTTGCACACCAAGGCCGACATCAATGGAAGGTCCGTCAAGGTCATCATCAATGGAGGTAGTTGCCATAACTTGGCAAGTGAAGAACTATGCTCCAAGATCCAATTGGTCAAGATGAAGCACCGCACCCCTACAAGGTTCAATGGCTAAGAGATTCCAACACAATCCAAGTCGACCATATGGTACAAGTTTCCTTCAAGATAGGAGCATATGAAGACACTTTGGAGTGTGATGTCGCCCCGATGTCCGTTTGCCACCTCCTTCTTGGTCGACCATGGCAATTTGACCGAGACATCATCCACAACAGTCGTACCAATCATTATAGCTTCAAGATGAAAGGAAAGGAGTACGTGCTACGACCTATGTCTCCAAGTCAAGTAATCACCGACAAGCAAGCCGCCCATCATGGAGAGAATAGTGAGAGAGCGAACCACCACAAAGAGTGTGAGCGTCACAAGCCAAAATCAAGTGCCTCCCGTATGAGCGACAAGAAAAACTTAGTCCTATTTGCCACCAAAAGTGAGATGAGAGAGGTGTGTGAGAACCCATCAAGTGTTATGTACTATGTCTTTGTGTGCAAGGACGAGACACCAAAAACTAACACCTCTCACATTCTACCTTTAGTGTTGTCTTCTCTTTTGCAGGAATTCCAAGACGTTTTCCCCGATGAGCTACCTTCGGGACTACCACCACTACGAGGCATCGAACACTGAATCGACCTCATCCCCGGAGCACCTCTACCTAACAAGGCTCCATACCGCGTCAACCCCGAGGAAACTAAGGAGATCCAACAGCAAGTACAACAACTCATCGACAACGGTCATGTACGTGAAAGTTTGAGCCCTTGTGCCGTCCCGGTAATCCTTGTTCCCAAGAAAGATGGTATATTTCGCATGTGTTTCGATTATCGTCCTATCAATGCTATTACCGTGCGTTATCGATACCCCATTCCACGCCTAGATGATATGTTAGATGAGCTTAGCGGAGCCACCATCTTCTCTAAGATTGATCTTAAGAGCGGCTACTATCAAATACGCATCCAAGAAGGTGATGAATGGAAAACCTCATTTAAGAACAAATTTGGCTTATATGAATGGCTAGTTATGCCAATGGGTTTATCCAAAATGCCCGGTACTTTCATGCGAGTCATGCATTTTGTTCTTCAACCCTATATTAGTGTATTTGTTGTGATCTATTTTGATGATATTCTTGTCTTTAGCAAATCCCTCAAAGATCATGTCACCCATCTCAGAACTGTGTTGCAAACCCTTAGGAAAGAGCGCCTTTATGCTAATATGGACAAATGCCTTTTTGGTGTTGATAAGCTTGTTTTCTTGGGTTTCGTTGTATCTTCTAAGGGTGTTCATGTAGATGAATCTAAGATTAATGCTATTAAAACTTGGCCCCAACCAACCAACTTGCAACAAGTGCGTAGTTTTATTGGTTTAGTCGGTTTCTATCATAGATTTGTGAAGGATTTTAGCACCATTACATCACCTTTGCATTCTTTGAGTAAGAAAAATGCACCATTTGTTTGGGGACCATCCCAAGATACCACATTTAATGAGCTTAAGAATTTGCTTACTCATGATCTCGTGCTTGCATTACCCAACTTTGAAAAACCTTTTGAAATTCATTGCGATGCTAGTGGTAATGGCATAGGAGGTGTGTTAGCGCAAGAGAAGCGCCCCATAGCATACTTTAGTGAGAAACTTTCCGGAGCGCAACTCAATTATCCCATCTATGACAAAGAGCTATATGCTTTAGTGTGAGTTCAACGTGAATGGGAACATTATCTTCGCCCTCATGAATTTATCATCCATACCGATCATGAAACGCTCAAGTACCTAAAGGGTCAAACTAAGTTAAACAAGCGTCATGCTAAGTGGAGTGAATTCATTGAGTCTTTCCCTTATGTCATCAAGTACATCAAAGGTAAGGAAAATGTTGTGGCGGATGCTCTTTCCCGCATATGCATGCTTGTTACTAAACTTGAATTGAATGGCATTGGTTTTGAGCACATCAAAGACTTGTATGTGCATGATCCTACTTTCGCTATTCCTTATGCCAAATGTTTGACGCATACATCTGGGAACGCTATTACATCAAAGATGATTATCTTATGAGAGCTAACAAACTTTGCATCCCCGAGTCTTCTCTTCATTTGTTACTTTTGCAAGAATCTCATGGAGGAGGACTAATGGGAAACTTTGGATGCGACAAGACATTCCTATGCTCTCCAAGAACTATTATTGGCCCAAGATGTTCCACGACGTCTCACGCTTCACCAACCGATGTTTGACATGTCGCAAAGCTAAGTTAAAATCTCAATCCCACTGTCTTTACATGCCACTTCGTATTCCATATCAACCTTGGGAAGACATTAGCATGGACTTTGTATTTGGTTTGCCTAGAACTCAAAATGGAAAGGATTCTGTGTTTGTTGTTGTGGACCGACTACGATGGCTCATTTTATCCCATGCAACAAGATAGACTATGCTTCACATATTGCAAATCTTTTTTGTAGGGAAATCTTACGCCTCATGGAGTGCCAAAGACGATTTTCTTGGACCGCGACGTCAAGTTCTTGAGTTACTTTTGGAAGACTCTATGCGCCAAGCTCGAAATCAAGCTCTTGTTCTCTTCAGCATACCATCCTCAAACCGACGGCCAAACGGAGGTGACGAACCGAACACTCTCCACTCTACTACGCGTGTTGATCAAGAGGAACATCAAGGAGTGGGAGGAGTGCCTACCCATCACCGAGTACGCCTACAACCGCGCAAGACATTCAACTACCAGCAAGTCCTCCTTCGAGGTCGTCTACGGTTTCAACCCGTTGTCCCCATTGGACATTCTTCCTGTTCCACTACAAGAGCGCATCAATATGGACGCGAGTGCACGAGCAAGCTACCTCAAGAAGATGCATGAAGATACAAGGCACACCATCGAGCGCCAAGTACAACGACTCGCGACCAAGCTCAACATCAACAAGATACCCATGATATTCAACATTGGAGATCTTGTGTGGCTACACCTTTGCAACGAACGCTTCCCCAACGAACGCAAGTCCAAACTTCTACCCCGAGTCGATGGACCCTTCAAGGTGCTAGCATGCTACAACAACAAAGCTTACAAGATCGACCCCAACCGACAAGTACAACGTGAGCGACATCTTCAATGTCAAAGACCTCTCGCCATACCATGGTGATGAAGCTTTCGATCCGAGGTCAGATCTTTCCCAAGGGGGGAGATGATGCGGAGCATCCCACGATCATCTCCATGGACGTATCTACATCTCCCACGACACCACTTGGACCAATGACAAGAGCTCGAGCAAAGGCTATCAAAGATAAGGTGAACTCGCTCCTCTCCGAACTACCACTTTCTGCACATGAGACATGGCTACTACCTCAAGCGGAAACACTATGTGTGATCAGGTACTTGGAGGAAGGCCACGGAGCAGCTACACCCAATGGACAAGACGGCGAGGACACCGAGCACGAGGGACAAGAAGAAGAGCTACCAAAGAAGCTACAACGAGCGGACGTCTGACTAGGACCGGACGTCCGGTGCCTAAAGCTCCAGCCAGCAGACGTCCGACGAGGACCGAACATACGGCGCCTGAAGGCCCAGCCGACCCAAATCCCAGCCTACGCCAGCTACAGCGAGCGGACGTCCGTCCAGGACCGGACGACCGGCGACACCTCCCAGCGAGCGGACATCCGGCCTCCTCCGGACGACCGGCAGTTCAACACCCGAACCAAATCAGCGGAAGTCCGAAGCGACCGGACGACTGGCCGTCTCCAGACGTCCGGTGTCACTTTTACAGAATGAAATTAGTGGAAGTCCGAGCCCTACCAGACGTCCAGACCCTCGCGAGAGACCGGACAACCGGTAAAGGCCGAACGTCCATTGCCTGTGTGTGCACAGTTTTGGGGCTTTGCTCATCCACTTGGTTACTTCTCCATTGGAGTTCACGACCTCTTCGGAGAAGATCCCCCAAGCGGATTCAAGACCCCATCACGGGAAGACCCTTCAATACCTCCTCACAAATAAGACCTTTGTATCATCCTTTGTTGACTTTGGATCGTGTATCACTCTTTGTGTTTCGAGTATCTAGCATATGTGTGACCGAATCTTTGGGTTTGAGTGATTCTCTGATGTTTCCCCTCGTGATTTCTCCTCGTGTTCTTCCTGTTCTTTGTAGGATTCCCTCCAATCATGAAAGATCGGGCATCTAGGGTTCTACCCTACATCAAGTTCTCCATACAGGAACTACATGGACTTTCTCGACACCCATTCGCATGGCAATGGTTGCCGACTGCTGGGCTCTCGGGGGGTATCCTGTTAGGGGTTAGGGAAGATCTCTTCTCGGCGGAGCCTCGCGATGGGGTTTCTTTGTCGGTGAACTTTTGGTCGCTAGCGGGCAAGGTTTCTGATAGTGAGAATGCGGAACTGACAATCCCATTCTTGCCGGAGGAGGTGGATAGGGCTATCACCTCTATGAAGGCGGGGTCGGCACCGGGGCTGGATGGCCTACCGGTGGCCTTCTTCAAGAAATTCTGGAATGTCCTAAAACCTGTGATCATGCCAATGTTCCATCAATTCTATATTGGGACGTTCGACGTGGCTCGTATAAACTTTGGTGTCATTACCTTTGATCCCCAAAGTAGTTGGGGCTACAGACATTCAGCAATTTAGACCTATCATGGTTATCAACGTGCTTGAGCGCATCTTCTCAAAAGTATGCGCGACCCGACTAGCCCCCGTAGCAGAGCAGCTGGATCATCCTCTCCAAACGACATTTCTAAAGGGCCCACGGATTCATGACGGAATCCTGGCCCTGCACGAAATCGTCCATGAGGTTAGGGTGCGTGGTCATAAGGTTGTATTCCTCAAGTTGGACTTCCAGAAGGCATACGATCACCTGGATTGGTCCTTCTTGAGGCTAGTCATGCAGCGTCGGGGCTTTGATGACCGTTGGTGCTCCTGGATCATGCAGCTAGTGCAATCCAGTAACACGGCGATCAACATTAACGACGAGGTGGGACCATTCTTGAAGTCCTCTGCAGGAGTAATGTAGGGAGACCCGATATCTCCTCTCTTCTTCAACCTCGCCGTTGATGCGTTAGCAGGGATTCCGGACAAGGCAAGGAGGGTCGGACACCTCTCGAGCGTAGTGGGACACTTTATCCCTGGCAGTGGGGTCACCCACCTAAAATATGTCGATGACACCATGATTATGGTGGAGGGGATGGACCTCGACATTGTCAATCTTAAGTTCCTGCTCCTGTGTTTTGAGGCTATGTCCGGACTAAAGATCAACTTTGATAAGAGCGAGGTTGTCATTATAGGATTCTCGACGGGTGAGCAACAAAGGATTGCGGACAACCTTAACTGCCGACTGACCACATTCCCCATCACCTATTTGGGGATGTCGATGGCCGACTCGAAAATCTTCGCAAGTGCATTTGACCCCTTGGTGGGGCAGGTGTCATCTAGGGTCGAACCATGGCGGGGACGGTTTACCTCCAAGGGGAGCAAATTGATCCTCATTGGTGCAAACCTCACAAGCCTTCCCATGTATATGATGGGATTGTACATCCTCCGGAGGGCGTCCATAGCTCCTTCGATAAGGACCTAGCTAGATTCTTTTGGTAGGTTGTCGATGGCCGCCAAAAGTACCACATGGTCAAGTGGGCTGACATTTGTATGCCCAAAGACCAGGGCGGCTTAGGCATTGTGGCCTCCCGTCGCATGAAAGTCGCGTTGATGCTGCGATGGGTTTGGCGGGTCTTGCGCGGGGAGGGCGGACTTTGGCTCCAGCTCATTCGGGCAAAATACCTTAGGGGTGAGCCTCTTATGGCATGTTCTCGGAGGGGAGGATCGCAGTTTTGGCGAGCCATCCAGAAGGAATGGGGACGTGACCAAATTCTAGCTGGATCCCTGGTTGGGCCCTGAACCACTACGTCTGAGGTTCCCTAGTCTATTTGCGATATGTGTGGATCCATCAACTCTTGTCTCCAAGATGTTACGCGATGGGCAGTGGAACGTTCGGTTCCGCTGCACTTTTGGACATGCTGAGAGTGACGATTGGTCTAGGTTACGGGAGGCTCTTCCATAGACGCTTCCGAACCATCCGGACACTGTGTCGTGGAGGATCACCCCGACGGCGGTGTTCTCGGTGAGCTCGGCATATCATTCCCTGTGCCAGGCACCAGCCACACCTTGGTTAGCTCCAATGTGGAAAGCCCCCATACCACTGAAGATTAAGATATTCGTTTGGCAACTACTGCGAAATCGCCTCCCCTCATGGACAGAGGTTCTTAAGCGACACGGTCCTCGAAACGGCTTGTGCCCCCCTTTGCGCGGTAGCGGAGACGGAGGCACATATCCTCTTCACTTGTATTGCCGCACGAGTGATGTGGACGTTCATTTGCAAGGCGCTAGGACCCGAATGGGAGGCCCTGGACCTTGCGGACTTCCTTCAACATAGAGCTACCCACCCGCCGCAACATCGCCGCCTTTTTTGGCTAGTCTTTGCGGCGATGACATGGACACTTTGGACGACTCGTAATAAGATGGTGACTGAGAAGATCTTCCCGGCAAAGGCATCTAACTCCTTCAAATTCCTTGCTTTTATGTAGCACTGGCGACACATGCTGGATGCGCTTTTGGATACAGCACATCGACTTTCTACACCGTAGTATCGCCTCGCGACTACCACTAGGTGGCCTTTTTCCATATTTCTTTTATGTTTTCTTGGGCTTTGATGTGTTGTGGCCCCGGCCGTTGGTTTGTACCTTGGGATTTGCTTGACTGTTGTACGGAACTATGCTTTATCTATAAAGCGAGGCGCAAGCCTATTTCGAGGAGTGTAGATAATTTTTTTTAAATGAGTTCTATCATTTTTATAGAAGATATTATGCGAAAAAGTTTACACAATATTAAAAATATGGGTGTGGGTAGCTCCCATATGGATGAGAATTAGCTAAGTAGCATAGAAAGAAGAAGAAAAACAGGAATCTTTGTATAAAATTAAATTAAATGGCATAGGAGTTAGATTAGACAAAAAATTTAAAGGAAAGAAAATCAAATTAGTAAATCCATAAAAACATAGTGTTACAAATGAAATAAAACACATTCAGGAAAAAATGTTCAACTGTTAAAAAAATGCTTGCATGTTTTAAGAAAGGTTCATGGTTTTTAAAAAGGAAACCAGACCGAACAGAAAACCAGAAGGATGTACCATTTTCATGGGAAAAGGGGAAAACCCAGCAGAAAACCTGAATAAACCTGACAGAAAAAGAAAACATTAAAAAAACGCTGAAACCGCAAAAGGACGGCCCAGTCTGCTCTCCGTTGGGTTCGCATCTAGGCCGGCCTCGTATGTCGTGGGTTTTCCTGGTATCGGCCCTCAGAGTATCCAAGCCGGGCCGGGCCGTAAGCGAAAGACTGGCCTGCCGGTACCCAGTCTCTTGTCTCTTGGGCTGGACAGAGGAGCGAGTTTCCCGTGCGAGGTTTCAGCGGGGCGGCGGCGGCGGCGATCCGATCTCGTCTAACCTAACCAAACCAAACGAGAGAAGCGAGCGAGAGGTGATGGCGGCGGGAGCGGGAGGTGTTGCTGGGGGCGGCGGCGGAGGAGGAGGTGGGGCGGGCGGCGACGGCATTGCGGTGCGCTGGTGTGGCATCTGTCGCAAGTCGTACACCTGCCACCGCTGGTGGATGAGCCGCCACCATCAGCCAGGGTGCCGCAGGGAGCACCAGAAGGAGGACGCGAGGACGCAGCGGAACGCGGAAAGGGATCAGGGCCAGAGGCTGGCCACCCAGCGCGCCAAGGACCGCAAGAAATCTAAGAAGAAGAAAGGTACGGCCTCCTCCAAGGGCAAGGCCCAGAACACAAAGCGCAGTAACAACTGATCTGAGGTAGCATCCGAATCCTCTCCTTCCTGGTCACCCCCCCCCCCCCCCCCCCCCCCCCCCCCCCCCCCCCCCCCCCCCCCCCCCCCCCCCCCTACCCTGGACTGATCTGATCGCTACGGAAACCGCAAGTGGCAAGAATTTTGTGTAATACTCTCATCTGATGCACTCCTGTTTACTCCGTGCTCTGCTCTCATGGGATGGATTCCACCCGTGACAAGAAATTTCTGTAATAATAATTCGATGCGACAGACTACATATGCTCTGCGCCATGTCATGTCATGTGTCATCTCAGACCTGATGATGGCTATGTGTATCTGGTTGGTGGTATTCTATTCACACTGAGATCCTACTACTACTGCTACTTGCTTATTATTAGTCTAAAAAGGCATGGATTTGCAACATTTCCTACCCTGTCTTTTCTGTTACTTTTCAACGCTATGTTTAGGCTAGTGGGTGAATTTTGGGGATAAGATGCACAGATTTTTCCATAAGTAGGCTGTCAAGGCTGCTGATTTTGACATAGTTAGCGCTATCATATTATGGAACTCACCAACTAGCCTAATCCAACATGTGTGTGATACCATGCCAGTTTTCCTTGCTTTTATTTATGGAATACTCCATATACATGGCATGGCAGTAGGCCTCCTTTGGGTCATTCTTGGGTGCTATGGGTAGCCCAAAGAATTCTTGGATGCTAGCCTTCATTACCTCCACCATGTCGCTGTGGTTAATTAACTGCAAAAAAACAGGAGAGCAACTCTAGTATCAGGATGATCAAGCAAGTACCAAATCAAGTTAACTGAAAGATGTCTGTCTTTGCTAGGTTTATTGGGTTGAGCAAACATAAGCACAGCAACAGAGACCGGTGTGCAATCAAAACTGTGAGTGACCAACTAGCCTAACCCAACCTGTGATACGATACCAGTTTCACTGGCTTTTATTTATGGAATATGTACATCACAGTCAGCCTCCTTTGCTTCATTCTTGGGTGCTCCGGGTAGCTGAAAGAATTCTTGGATGCTGGCCTTCATTACCTACACCACATCGTGCAGGACACTATGGTCAATTAACTGCAAACGTGACAGTAATTCTAGTATCAGGATGATGAGGCAAGTACCATAATATAAGAGGTTAACCATGAGCCAACAAACAAACAAACTAACCTGGAACAAGCCCCAGTCCTACCAGGGACTGTCGAGGCATGCACCACGGGGTAGTCGATGATGGGTATCTGAGCCTCACCGTCACTGGTGACCGCTTCCGCTACAGCCTATGGCCGGAGATACCTTAGCGGCACATCGGCTCCGCCAGTAGCCGCCACCATGGCCTGCACACTCAGGAAGGACAGAGATTGCATCCCTTAAGGATTGAGATGCTATTAGTAACACGGATACTCTAGTCTTCTGGCTACGTCATCATGTCTTCTGTCATAGGTATATAATAGATAGATGGTAACGAAGACTGATAGAGTAATTTAACATTCAGAAATCAGTACAGCTACAGCCTTGGAAATACAATAATACTGCCAACTTGCTTGTTTTCCTATTCTTTTATTTCCTGGGGATCAACTTCCATTCTTCTATTTTATTTATGGCATTCCACTTTTTCACACTGGACAGAAACAACACAGCAGCACATAACCCACCTTGTACAAGACATCAAGCACATAGCATCGTTGGGGGGATAAAGATTTGCAGAATGCATGCATGGTCCCGAGCTCTGCCTGTGAGCTTGGGAGAGTCTATGTTGATCCCTCTAGGCATTTGTGCTAATTCTTATGAGAAATCCCTGCATGCTTTTTGAACTTTTTTGTTATTTTCATTCCTGATGATAATAAGTGTGTCATGCTAAGCAGTCATAAATGCTTTTATCCTGTTTGTCGCTGATCTGACAAAACCTACAGAAACCTAGTACTCTTTTGGTTCAAAGTAAAGTGGAAACACATAGGAATAGGAAATTTTCCTATGGTGCCACTATTCAAGCCTTCGGTCTAGAAAATGCGCTACAAAATTCGTTTAAACCAAGCGAGGCCTAATGGTTGGGGTCATGTCTGTGAACTTTTAACTGCTCTATATTTGCAAAAGTCCGTAGCATGCTTGGGAACTATTGGAAATGTGCTATCTGTGATGGTTTGGGAGTGTAATATGGTTTTCATGCAAATGTTATTGATTGGATGGTGCTTGGAAATCATTGGAAATGTGCTACCTGTGATGGTTTGGCGGCAATCTTATTTTCAGGCAAATGTTAAGGATTGGATTGTGCTTGGAAAGTATTGGAAATGCGCAATCTGTGATTCAAATCCTTAGGAATTTTCCCTATGCGGTTTATTTGATTCACTGAATTGCAAACCATGTGATTTTTCTTTTTTTTAGGATTCATTCGCACTAAATTTCATGGAAAAAAATTCATCTACTCCAACCTCTTTGAAAGAATCATACGTTCTTCCTATGCACAATCAAAAATCCTGACAGATCCTGTAGTATTCAAGGTGGCATGCCACCCTGTTCCTACATATTACCTATCCCAGTGCTTTGAAAATCATGTGAATCAAAGAGGCCCAAGGTCGGAGCTAATTTTTTTTTATTCCTTTGAAATATGAAGAATAGGAACCAATTTTGCATTGGAATAGCAATTCATTCCTACAGACCAAAGGGCTCTTAGGGGATATTTGCTGTAGGAACCCTATCCTGCAAACTTCATGTAAACCAAAGGAGGCCTTATTGGTGCACTATTTGTGCGTGTTCTAGCAATTAATCACTCGGTCTGGGTTTATTTGCCACCTAGTATTTAGGGCCAAGCTTTGACTATAAATTTATAACTAATAAAATAAAACTATGTCACAAAGTTATACGGCTGGAAATCCAATGATATACTTTGTGTAGCACATAAATCGTATTTTTGTTAGTCAAAGTTTGACCCAAAATACGAGGGGCCAAATAAACCCGGACAGAGAGAGTAGTTTATACTGGAAACTGGATTTTGTTGGAGATGATATAATCGATGTGCTATCTTTGGATGAAATTGGTTTTAGATGCAAATGATGGATGTATATTTTCAGAGTTCTGATGTGAAGCTATCAAGAAATTCATAGACCGGAAAGCATTATGTGACCAAGAAATTCACCAATTACAATAATAACAAAGTAAAAGGAAAGGTTACTTAGCAAGATATTAGGCACGAGGGAATGACGGTTGCCTCCTCTTCCTCTTATTCTGCGTGTCCAACCAAAAAGAAACAGATAAATATTCCATTGTCTTGAATCCATTTGTCATAACTTACACCCTATCAGATACTATAACTTGTCATCATAAAAACCGACTAGCTAGAAGGATTTTTGACCCAAAAGTGATGAAAAAAATATCATCATGTTTCAAAAATCAACAAATACGAGTGATTGTGATATAGCGGGAAAGAAACAATATCAACAGTTACGAATTTCTAAGACATAGCCAAAATCACATCTTTTTCAGACATAAAGAATAGTGGTAATATGTTATGGATATATTGGTACAGGGATATGACAATTCGAGAGCATAATCTACATCCATGAGTATTTCATAACCTTTTATATTCACCTCTATCTATCTAATCTAATCTAAAGTAATATAAATATAATAAATCAGGTCGCTGGTCACCAACCAATGCCGTCTTTGCCATCCATTCCGCCCTTGATGTCGAGAAAGGTGTTGCCCGTCCATCGTGTTGACGAACGCAGGGTACCTGCCTGTATATATAGCCCCAAAGAGAGGTAAAAAAAAAAAAGGACTGCGGGTCTGAAAGGTGAAGAAACAAAGGGAAAAAGTGAATTTCAAACACTCAAAAACTAGAGACGAGAGACGGATCTGTCTGTGACATGAGAAGAACAGAACAAAACAGAGGGCAAAGGAAGAAGAAGAAGAAAAACGCATTCGCAAAAAGCAGATGTAAATCATCAGCTGGCGATATTTTAACTTGCGAGGCACCGCGGAGAAAACTTGTGAGGGGTCTGATCTGAAGCACGGCCGGCGCGTTTCTTTCTATTCTCTCTAGCGAGAGGAAAGAACAAGAGAGAGAAAAGAAGAAGAATAACAGCAACCCAGATGCAAGTCGTCGGAAGGAAAGAATCGTTCGCAGATCTGAGAAACATGGAGTAGAAGACTCGAAAGCAAAACAGCAGATGAGAGACGGACGGATCTGACTGAGGCTTATGAGAGAGAGGAACAGTGGGCAAAGGGGAGGGGAGATCCGGTCCTCTTTCTCCTCTACGGCCGCTGCTTGCTCGTCCGCCGGCCGGCAAATCGCCTATCCTGATACGGAGGGCCGGATCGACCCAGCACCATGGCGCGTCACCGCAAGTTTCCTCCGAGGATGAGAGGCGTCCGGCGTTAGCCAGCGACCGACAGAGTCAGTCTCTTCTCTAGGATGAGAGGCGCGCACAGAAGGTGCAGCAGGGTGGAGGCGCCGAGCCATGGCGGCTAGGCTAGGGTTTGCTCGCGTTGAGTTGGGGCGAGGAGGAGGAGGAGATAGGCTCGGTCGCAGGAGCAGAGAGCTTTGTGTGAGGCGCACGGACACGGAGTACGTAAGCACTTTTTTTGACAACTCGGAGTACGTAAGCACTTTTTCACGCGTCAACGCTGGCATCGGCATCGCCAGGTCTAGTCGTACGTTACGTTACGTAGTCACGTCTCACGTTTCGTTTCTCGTCTCGGTAATAACACGCGGCATGGAATTCAGCAAAAAAATTGTCCGTGTTACAAGCAAGCAAAAAAGGTCCAGAAAGCACCTTCGTGTAAAAATATATAAACAGCATTTTATGAAAACCTTTGCAAGTCCGAAGGTTAAGGATGCAGGAGTTTCTTTATTTCTTTTCTTTAAAGCTGTAATTTATGATTTTTTTTAAGGGTAAAGCCAACTTTATTAATCAAAGTCCATAGTCTGTGGGATACAGCGTTGGTCATGAGGCTGGCCAAGCCACACATGACGTCCTAGAGCTAATGACAAGAAATTTTTTGCTAACTTATGAGCTTCCAAATTGACAGCTTGACTCTCAAAAGTAAAGTTACAAAGAAAAGGTGATGATCTTATTTTTATCTCTCTGATGATAACCCCATATGGACCCTGGCTGTTCCTAGCAATGTCACCAATCATCTGTTTACAGTCAGATGCAACAACAAAGTGTTGTACATCCAAATCTTCTGCCAGAGCAATGGCCTCGCGACATGCTATCACCTCCAGTGTAGCTGGATCGCATAGTCCCCCAATGACTAGGGATGAGCTCCCCAAATAGACCCCTTGGCTATCTCTGCAGATTACTGCCGTTGAACCTCCGCTCTGAGCTCTTACCGCCGCATCAACATGGATATTGGCATAGTTAGCTGGGGGCGCCTTCGGTCTTGGTGCAGGACCAGTAGAAGAAGTTGTCGCTGCAGGAGATATCTTCCTAGGAAGATTAGTCGCTTCCAGGTCATCCATAAACCTAAATATGAACTCCTTCGTCGCCCGAGGCGTTTGGAAGATGGACTCATGGATGGCCTTCCTTCTCGACGTCTAGATCGCCCACAATGTGACCGACAGCAATGTAAACTTCTCGTGCGGCAACGAGTCCATAAGTCTGAAGAGCCAGCTCTTCGCTCTCATCTCAGTTGATGCTACCAGACTACAGCCTAAATCGTCACCTACCAGATCCCAAGTGCATCTGGAGACCGTACACTCAAGGAGGGAGTGACACCAGGAGTCGGGAGCTCCACAGAGACCGTAGGAGCTAGTCGCCGACATGTGATGATGTTCCCTAACATCCTCAGTAGGCAGAGATTGTTTTGATAAGTGCCATAGAAACATGCGGATGAGGAGGTCCTCCTTTTAGATGGCCCCAACCAAGGCACCGGGGTCGGACAAACTTCCGGCGGTGTTTGCCAACACATATTTCAGACTAGGAGGTCCTCTTTTCAGATGGGCCCAACCAAGGCACCGGGGCCGGACAACCTTCCGGTGGTGTTCTATCAACGGCACTGGTCGCTGGTACAAGAGGAGACGACGTATGCACCGTTGTACAAGAGTTTCTCACACGAGCGGCGGCTCCAAAAACTATTGTTGTCATGATTCCCAAGGTTAACTCACAAGAGTTATTTTCCTAATTTTGTCCTATTGGTCTCTCTAAGGCCTTGTACAATGGGAGGTGCTTAGGTGAGGTGCTTAGAGAAATAAATCAGACTTTCCTTAAGCACCGGTGTTTATTTGTACAGGATAGACGCTTAACTAAGTGTCTCTCCTGTAGAAATAGGCACCGGTGCTTCAGAAAAATCTGGTTTATTTTTCTAAACATCTCTCTAAGCACCTCCCATTGTACAAGGCCTAACAAGATATATAAAAGATTGCAGCATAGGTACTTGCGGGATAGGTTAAAGATGATTTTTATTGATAATCATTTCTGAAAAGCCGAGTGCTTTTGTACATGCGCGATTAATCGCGAACTGCGTCCTGGTTGCGGATGAGCGTGTGCATGCTATCAAGACAAGGAAAAAGGAAGAAACCTATGTGTGAGATGAAGTTCGATATGATGAACGCATACGACAGGGCTGAGTGGAATTTCCTGGAGCGGATACTAGAGTTCTCTCATACAAAATGTGATGAAGCAGGGGATGTGGAGGATGGAGTTTGAGGCTAGATGGTGAAACCAGAGGCCATAGAAATGAAGAAGGTCTCGGAGAAAAAGATGGATGGGAAAACCGAGTGATAGGGACTCGACTGGATGACGAGTTGTTCGTCGGCCCGACCTTTCACGGTACTAGCGGAGAAAAACAAAAACTTCTAATCAAGCAAAGATACAAGACCGTAAGATCGAAACTTGCGTAAAGTAGATTGGATCGACTCCACGCACACAGCAACAAAATCCTCACGGATCGGCAACGAAGATATTTAGTATCCCCCGTCATGAGACGTTTTCTCTAGTTTTATTCAACTCATGATCAAAACCAAATCTCACGATAACCAAAAACTGATCTCGTACGCGGCCGAAACGTGCCCGTTAGCACGCGAAACCGACGTACTCCCTCCGTTTTTATTTACTCTGTATATTAGAGTTGACTGAAATCAAACTTCATAAAGTTTGACCAAGTTTATAAAAAATAATATAGGCATTTATTATAATAAATCTATACGATGTGAAAGCATATTCAATAATAAATCCAATGTTGTTGATTTGTTATTGTATATCTTAATATTTTTGTTTATAAACTTGGTTAAAGTTTTGTAAAACTTGACTTTGACCAAAGCTAATATGCGAACTAAATAAAAACAGAGGGAGTACAAGCTAGCTTTACTTACACGGACTCTATCTCCTATTTAAACTAAGCAAGATTTTAACTAATTAAATATTCGGCACCGTTGATCACGTTGGATCCTACCTAGACTCAGATTGCTCACGTAACTAGTGGCTGACTCAGAAAGAACATATAAGAAAATAAAGGCCATGCATACAACCTTTGGACTCTACAACCACGTACTAATAAACTTGAATATTTCTTCTTCCTTCAGGACGGATCAGAGCCTTTTTGGTGGAGTCCTAAAATTTGGTTTCACTTCTTGCTGGGGTGGAGGAACCTGGAGCAACATATAGAACCAATTAAAAGGTGTTGCATCGAAGTACATTGGTCCAAGTTCTTCTTCCGTATAGCACTCTGAGCTTCAAGAATTGATTTAGCACTGATGGCTACATCATCCCCTCCCTCTTGAAGCGAAGCCGTCCTCGGTTTCGTTGTAGCTTTGGGGACCTTACATACATCGCTCTTGATAGGACTAGTGAACATCGGCTGTAACACATGTCGCCTTCCAGAGTCCCAAAAAGAATAAGTGTTAGACATTCCCTCATGTGTAGCACGATAATCATATTGCCATGGCCTCCCCAATAATAAGTGGCATGCATCCATTGGTAGAACATCACATATAACTGTATCGATATAATTGCCAACTGAAAAATTGATGCGCACCTAGTGAGTAACTTTCAATTTGCCCGACTGATATAACCATTCGTCACAGTGTGGTTGTGGGTGCTTCCAGGTAGGCAAAGTTAAAGCATCCTCCAAGTCCTTGCTGACTGCATTTGTGTAGCTTCCATCGTCGATGATCAACTTGCAATTGGTGTCCTTGATCTTGCACTGAGTCTGAAAAATATTCCAACGCTGCCCCTTATCCTTAATGCGATCCTCTTGCACTCGTTGCACCATCAATGACGGGTATGATTCAGCAGCTTCAAAACTTGTAGACACCTTTTCAACATCTTCAGATTTTTCACTAGAAGTGTCAGAAACAACCTCTTCATCACTAGTGGATGCATAGCCATCTTTTGTGAGCAACACTCTTTTCTCATTAGGGCATTCACGCTTCATATGTCCTCTTCCTCCACACTTGAAATACTCGATGTCACTAGTATGTGTGGTCGACTGTGCACTAGAATCAACCCTCTACAGTCCTGATTTTGAAGCATCCTTTTGCACAGAACCATGAGAGCGATTTGATGTTGTCGTCCTGGAGCTAGGAACGACATCCCGACTCTTATGGTGCGAGCGTCGCTGTCGGTGTCAAAACCGGCGGATCTCGGGTAGGGGGTCCCGAACTGTGCGTCTAAGGCTAATGGTAACAGGAGGCTGGGGACACGATGTTTACCCAGGTTCGGGCCCTCTCGATGGAGGTAATACCCTACTTCCTACTTGATTGATCTTGATGATATGAGTATTACAAGAGTTGATCTACCACGAGATCAGAGAGGCTAAACCCTAGAAGCTAGCCTATGGTATGACTGTTGTTGTTGTTTCCTATGGACTAAACCCTCTGGTTTATATAGACACCGGAGGGGGCTAGGGTTACACAGAGTCGGTTTACAGAGGAGGAGATCTACATCCGGATCGCCAAGCTTGCCTTCCACGCCAAGGAGAGTCCCATCCGGACACGGGACGGAGTCTTCTGTCTTGTATCTTCATAGTCCAATAGTCTGGCCAAAGTATATAGTCCGGCTGTTCGGATACCCCCTTATTCAGGAGTCCCTCAGTCCCCATGTGTTCAAAGTGGTACAGGGAACTGTGTTGACTTGGCGTCGCTTAATCTGTTGTTCCGCACACACATCTTGGCGCACAAGATCATGTACGTTGTAGTAGACCACTGTAGGATCTTGAAGTATGTCTATAGGGGGGGGTGATTAGACTACTTGACCAAATAAAAACTTAACCTTTTCCCAATTTTAGTGTTTGGCAGATTTTAGCAAACTTAGCACAAGTCAAGCAATCTTAACACAATTCAAGCAAGCATGCAAAGAGTATATGAGCAGCGGAAAATAAAGCATGCAACTTGCAAGAATGTAAAGGGAAGGGTTTGGAGATTTCAAACGCAATTTGGAGACACGGTGATTTTTGAGCCGTGGTTCCGATAGGTGGTGCTATCGTACATCCACGTTGATGGAGACTTCAACCCACGAAGGGTAACGGCTGCGCGAGTCCACGGAGGGCTCCACCCAAGAAGGGTCCACGAAGAAGCAACCTTGTCTATCCCACCATGGCCGTTGCCCACGAAGGACTTGCCTCACTAGCGGTAGATCTTCACGAAGTAGGCAATCTCCTTTCCCTTACAAACTCCTTGGTTCAACTCCACAATCTTGTCGGAGGCTCCCAAGTGACACCTAGCCAATCTAGGAGACACCACTCTCCAAGAAGTAACAAATGGTGTGTTGATGATGAACTCCTTGCTCGTGTGCTTCAAATGATAGTCTCCCCAACACTCAACTCTCTCTCACAGGATTTGGATTTGGTGGAAAGAAGATTTGAGTGAAAAGCAACTTGGGGAAAGCTAGAGATCAAGATTCATATGGTAGGAATGGAATATCTTGGTCTCAACACATGAGTAGGTGGTTCTCTCTCAGAAATGGTAAGTTGGAAGTGTAGGTTTGTTCTGATGGCTCTCTCCACGAATGAAGAGGAGGTGGAGGGGTATATATAGCCTCTACACAATATCTAACCGTTACACACAATTTACCAATCTCGGTGGGACCGAATTAAGAAATTCGGTCAGACCGATTTAGTAAACAATGTGACCGTTAGGGTTTTCGGTCGGACTGATATGCAACTCGGTAGGACCAATATGGTTAGGGTTAGGGCATAATGTAATCTCAGTGAGACCGATTACACAAACTCGGTGAGACTGATTTTGGTAATAAGCTAACCAGAGAGTTGGTCAGGTAAACTCGGTGTGACTGATTCGCTTATCTCGGTGGGACCGAAACATTGCAAAAAGGAAACAGAGAGTTTACATTGTAATCTCGGTAGGACCGATTACTCAAACTCGGTGAGACTGATTTTGATAATGGACATACACAGAGAGATTACAATCCCATCTCGGTGAGACCGAGATCCCTATCGGTGAGACCGATTTGCCTAGGGTTTGTGGCAGTGGCTATGACATCTGAACTCGGTGGCACCGGATAGAAAGAATCGGTGGGGCCGAGTTGGACTTTAGGTTTAGGTCATATGTGGATGTGGGAAAGTAGTTGAGGGTTTTGGAGCATATCACTAAGCACTATGAAGCAAGAAACTCATTAAGGAACACCTCATCCCTCCTTGATAGTATTGGCTTTTCCTATAGACTCAATGTGATCTTGGATCATTAAAATATAAAATGTAGAGTCTTGAGCTTGAAGCTTGAGCCAATTGTAACGCCCCGGATTCGATGCGTCAGGTGTCTGCCAGTTATTCGCCGTCGTTGCCATGTCATTTGCTTGCGTGTTGCATTTTTCCATGTCATCATGTGCATTTCATTTTGCATACGTGTTCGTTTCTTGCATCCGAGCATTTTCCCCGTTGTCCGTTTTGCAATCCGGCGCTCCTATGCCCTCCGGCGTTCCCCTTTTGCCTCTCGTTGTGTGTGGGTGTTAAACTTTCTCGGAATGGACCGAGTCTTGCCAAGCGGCCTTGGTATAGCACCGGTAGACCGCCTGTCAAGTTTCGTGCCATTTGGAGTTCGTTTGGTACTCCAACGGTTAACCGGGTAACCGTAAAGCCTCCTTCTCTTTGCAGCCCAACACCCCCTCCAAACTGGCCCAAAACCCATCTAACTCCCCTCCATGCTCTCGGTCGTTCGATCAAGATCGTGTGGGTGAAAACCGCTCCTCATTTGGACTCTCCTAGCTCCCAGAAATCTATAAATAGCCCCTCCCCCGAAATTCCGCAGTCCAAACCCCCAAAACCCTAGCAGTTTTCCTCCTCGCGCCGCCGGACATGTCCATCCGCGCCGGACATGTCCGCCGGACACGTCGCCCCGGCCAATCCGGCCTCGCCACGTCAGCGCCGCCGCCCCCGCGCCCAATCCCCGCCTGCCATGTGGCGCGCCGCCGCCCTCCTCTCTCCTCCAGCCGCGCCGGCCCGCTCGGCCCGGCCCCGGCCCCCGCGGGCCCAGCCGCTACCGCCGCTGGGCCCGAGGCGCCTGCCTCGCCTCGCCGCCGTCGGGCTCCGCCCGCCGGACTCGCCGCCGCCACCGGGCTCCGCCCCGAGCCCCGGCTCCCCGTGGCCCGCCGCGGCGCCTCGCCCTGCCGCCGCTCCGGCGCGCCTTCGCCGCCCCGGCGCCGCCGTGCTTCGCCGCCGCCGTGGCGCGCGCGCCGCCCGCCCGTGGCTGCCGCCTCGGCCCTCCGCGGTGGCCGCCTCGCCTCCCTGCCCCGAGCCGCCTCGGCTCCTCGCCGGAGTGCCGCCATGCCTCCCGGCCGCGCCGCCCAGCCTCCGCGCCGCCGGCGCCCCGCTCCGCCGTTCCCGCGCCCGCCGCCAGCCGGATTCGGCCGGATCCGGTCCGGGGCCATCTCCCTGCGCCGCCCGCGACCTCCCCCGTCAACTCCGGCGATGCTCCGGTTCCCTACTCCGACGAGATCTGCCTGAGGTTGACCCCGAAAATCCACTAAGTCCCTGATATTTTGCAATTTTCATGCCATGTTTGACCTGCTGTATATCTGCAACCGTAGCTCCATTTCGTGCATGTAATATGTCAAATTGTTCGCCTCGAAGAGTACATCATTTCATTCCATTGCGTCATATTCATTTGAGGTCATCTTGATGCCTGAATCATCATTGTAAGAGTGCTTCATAATGTTTTCTGCTGTCCGTTAACAGAACGAGCTCTTTTGTCATTTTTGCCATGTTTGATGTGTGCATCCTATGAGGTTGATGTCTACATGTGTTTTGAACTATGCCATGTCTTCTTTACAAAGGTGCTTACCATGTATTTTTGTGATCAATGTGGTGACTAGCACAAGCATGCAAACTAGGCATCGTGATGTTGCTGTTTTAGTCTCTGTTCTGCTGTTATTTTGATGCCATGTAAACATGTTGCTACAGAGAGATCCATGCATATTTAGAGATACTTCAGTAAGGGTGTTTTGAACATATGGTTATTGTCTATCCATTCATGCCCTTGGTTGCAATTATGGAGTAGTCTAGCATGTCATTTTCGTGGTCTATTTTTGCTTCAAAATGTTTCCTGGCAGATTGTTTACGTGTTATTCAATGTTGCCAAGGTTGCTATAGTTGATCCTTGCATGCTATGGGCTTGTTCTTGCCTTGGTTGGTTACATAAACATGTCTTCTTGATGATGCTATGCTTATCTTGTCATGAAATGACTTGTGGTGAGTGAATCGAGCTTGTTAAGTAGTGTACTCGCTGCTGCTGTTTTGCTAGGCTGAATCTGTTATTTCGTGATGCTATATAAACATGTTGCTACTAATCATTCTATGCATAATCTGGAGATGTTCTATAAACATGTTTTGATCTACATGTCATCCTAGATCCATCCATGCCCCTGGTTGCATTTATAGGTTGCTGCAGCTTGTTGTAATCTTGCTCTAAAGTTGCTTGATAATGTTGCTGTTAGCCTGGTAACATTAAATTCACTTGTTTCCATGTGTTTTGCTAGTGTTCCATGCACCCTATGACCTTGCTCTTGCCATTCTTGGCTTCACAAACATGCCTTCTTACTGTTGGGTGCCTTGCCATGCCATGTATTGCTCTGTAGTGAGTTGCACAAGCTCATTTACATGCCTTCATAATTCTGTTTCTGCCATGTATGAATCTGTATCATAACTTGCTATGTTTACATGGGTGCCATCATATTTTCTGATCCCTTTTGGCTTATGGTCAGTAAGGGACTTTTGATCTATGCATTTAGTAGTACCATGCCATGCCTTTTTTTGCCATGATAAGTTCCTGTAATATGTTGTTTGATAGCTCTAAACATTGCATCGTGATGTTATTTTCTGCAAAGTCTGAATTGTTATAACTTGCAATCTTTCCATGTGTGTTTGAGCATGTTCTAGTGATTTCTGGAGATAGCTCAGTGTTCATGTTTTGTTATGATCTACCTGTACATCATGCCCATGTCTTTTTTTTTCATGTTGAGATGCTATAGCATGTTGTTTTGATGCTTGCAATATGCCTAGTTGCTGTTTTGGGCAGATTGTAGCTATAACTTGTTTCATGTGTGTGTGTTGCATCGTTGCTCTGTTTTGGGTGTGCTCTATATGAAACTTGCTTGATTTTGCATGTAGTTTCATATTATCATGTTGCATCCTTGTTTTGGTGTGTTTGCTTGATGTTTGGGTGCATTTTGCATCAATGCCATGTTTAACTTGTTTTGCTCATATCTCCTAGGCCGTAGCTCCGAACTAAATGAACTTTATTTGTAACTTGACTAGAATCTCGTGTAGATCATCTTGTTGCATCTTAACTTGCTGTTTAACAACTTGAACATAAGGTTTATTCAGATCTGGACCAATTTCGATATATGCATATGAGGACTTACCGGAATTGTTATATGTTGTTCCCGGTCTCATTTAAACTTGCCTTGATGTGTTGCTCTTGTTTGCATCATCTCTTGCCATGAGTAGCTTCATGTAGGCTTGTCATGCATCATGCTTGTTGTGCATCATGCCTTGTTCATGTGTGGTGTGTTTACTATGTTGTGTGCTTCTTTTCGATAGTTCCTGTTTCGTTGCGATCGTGAGGATTCGTTCGTCTATGCTTGGTTCGGCTTCATCCATTCATCTTCTTCATGGACTCGTTCTTCTTCCTTGCGGGATTTCAGGTAAGATGACCGCTACCCTGGATCTCACTACTATCATTGCTATGCTAGTTGCTTCGTTCTATCGCTATGCTGCGTTACATATCTTTTGCTCATGAAGCCATCCCAAATTGCCATGAACCTCTAACCTTTGACACCTTACCTATGCAAACCATTGTTTGGCTATGTTACCGCTTTGCTCAACCCCTCTTATAGCGTTGCTAGTTGCAGGTGAAGTTGAAGATTTCTCCATGGTGGACAGGATTTTGGTTGGGATATCACAATATCTCTTATATTATTAATGCATCTATATACTTGGTAAAGGGTGGAAGACTTGGCCTTTTGCCTGGTGTTTTGTTCCACTCTTGCCGCCCTAGTTTCCGTCATACCGGTGTTATGTTCCTGGATTTTGCGTTCCTTATGCGGTCGGGTGATTTATGGGACCCCCTTGATAGTTCGCTTTGAATAAAACTCCTCCAGCAAGGCCCAACCTTGGTTTTACATTTGCCTCACCTAGCCCTTTTTCCCTTGGGAGTCGCGCTCTCGAGGGTCATCTTTATATTATCCCCCCCGGGCCAGTGCTCGTTGTGAGTGTTGGTCCAACCTGTCAGCCGCTGGTGGCCACCAGGGGCAACTCTGGGCTGGCCTACCAGAAGTTTGGACAATCCGGTGTGCCCTGAGAACGAGATATGTGCAGCTCCTATCGGGATTTGTCGGCACAACGGGAGGCTTTGCTGGTCTTGTTTTACCATTGTCGAAATGTCTTGTAAACCGGGATTCCGAGTCTGATCGGGTCTTCCTGGGAGAAGGTCTATTCCTTCGTTGATCGCGAGAGCTTGTCATGGGCTAAGTTGGGACACCCCTGCAGGGTATAATCTTTTGAAAGCCGTGCCTGTGGTTATTGGCAGATGGGAATTTGTTAATGTCTGGTTGTAGATAACTTGACACCAGATCCAAATTAAAACGCATCAACCGCGTGTGTAGCCGTGATGGTCTCTTTTCGGCGGAGTCCGGAAAGTGAACACGGTTTTTGGGTTATGTCTGACGTAGGTAGGAGTTCAGGATCACTTCTTGATCATTGCTAGTTTCACGACCGTTCCATTTTCTATCTTCTCGCTCTTATTTGCGTATGTTAGCCACCATATATGCTTAGTCGTTGCTGCAGCCTCACCACTTTACCCCTTCCTTTCCCTTTAAGCTTTGCTAGTCTTGATACCCATGGTAATGGGATTGCTGAGTCCTCGTGGCTCACAGATTACTACAACAACAGTTGCAGGTACAGGTTGTGCGATGATCATGACGCGAGAGCGATGCTTGCTTGCGTTGAGTTCTTCTTCTGCTTCTTCGATCAGGGGATAGGTTCCAGGTCGGCAGCCTGGGCTAGCAGGGTGGATGTCGTTTGAGTTTCTGTTTGTGTTTCATCCGTAGTCGGATGATGCTCTTTTGTATTGTGATGTTGTATTCATGTGGCATTGTATGCCTCTTGTATGTATCCCCATCTATTATGTAATGTTGATGTAATGATATCCACCTTGCAAAAGCGTTTCAATATGCGGGTCTATCCTTGGTGGGACCTTAGAGTTCCTTTTGGATAGGGTCGCATATTGGGCGTGACACCAATCCTTTGTCCTTAGCATCTTGAAGGGGTTCCACATCCTTTAGTTCATGCCACTTCATTTTTGAACTTATCTAAAAATATACTAGGTAAAAGTGTTAGTCCAACAAGAGATATGTTGACATTAATTACCAAAATCACCTAGGGAGCACTTGTGCTTTCAATCTCCCCCCTTTTTGGTAATTGATGACAACATACATCAAAGCTTTAGATAGAGGATATATATATATATATATATATATATATAGTGAATAATAAGTAAAAGCTTTGGAAAGACATGTAACAAGCATAGGCTCCCCCTACATGTATGCAATCATGTGAATATGGAATATAGGAGTATGTGAATGCATAATCAATAAGAGTAGGCAATGAGTTACATGTATCTTGGCTATATGCATCAGAGCGAAGAGTTTTTGGGAAATGTACCTTCATGCTCATGAGTCCTTGCAAACAGTATGTACATCAGCAAGAATTTCTCATACACATGATTGTGATGCATATACTTACCTTGTGGTCTTGAGTTGTCTTAGGATGGAGTGAACCTGTGAAAATAAGGTTAGATAACACAGATGCATCTAGTAGCTAGAGCAAACAAGAAGAAAACACAAGAATACCAAGACTGGGATGACATGTAGAGAGTGAGTACCAAGTACCACATTGGATTAGACATGTCCCCAAAGATAAAGTTATGCAATGAATTTAAATAATTTCTTTCCCTTGAGTATCTTGCTCCCCCTGAATCTAGCATGGGATACTGGGAGAAGATAGGGAACGGAAAATCAGAGCTCAAGAAAGTAAATGAACAGAGCTAAAGCAATTAAGCACATATGAACATGTCTTTCCCCTCTAGAAGACATGTAACATCTCTCCTCTTGAACACCAAGCATCTGGGATCATTGAAGATTACTCTTTCCTTGAGTATTTTCTCCCCCTAGAGATATGATAAAGTAGATGTGATCTCTCTCTATAGATAAAGCTTTTGATGTGATCTCTCTCTCCCTCTTTGTCATCAATTTCCAAGAAGGATCTTCTGGATTTGTTGTCACATGGGTTTGGTCCTTGAGTCACAAGTCAAAGAAGCAAGAAAAATGTGATGCTGGTAGAGGACAAGATTCATTGAGTGGAGCTGGATCAAAAGAATCACAGAAATAAGTGGCAGGTTGTTTTTCCTGTAGTGAGATCGGTAGCACCGAGTTGTATTCTTCGGTAGCACCGAAAGGCTTCGGTGGGACCGAAAATGACAAACCGGTGGGACCGATTTCATCACAGAGAAAACACTTGTCACCTCAGCTCACTAGACAAGTAAGATCTCACAAGAATTTGCAAGGAATTATGTGAAAGATTTGCAATGAATTAGATGCAGGAAATGCAGAACAGACAGTAAACGAGAGGAAACTTTAAAAGAAATCTAGATGAAGTTTTTTTGAAAGGGGAAACAAATATGCAAGAGACAAATGCAAGAGCACATAAAGGAACACAAGAGAGAACTTCATCTAGAATTGGTCGGCGACAAAGTCACCTATGTTTGAGTATATTGACTTAGGAGTCAAGTGAGATCACTTGATCATAGGTCATACTCATCGTTTAAGCTCAAAATGGGGTTACCACTTTTTGTTTAAGCATCTTGATGTATTCACATCTTGTCGAGTTGCTTTAACTCATGTCTTGGAGTAAAGCTTGTCTAAGATGGAAAAACATACCTTGGGTGGTGATGTTGATCGTTCATGTAGTTGAACTTGTGTGGGTTGCTCAAGGTTGATGTAGATCATCAAGAGTTGAGAGCACCACTCGGAATTTGAGTTCGTCCTACTACATGGGTTAGTTGCAAGGAAGAGCACTTGTGTATCCAAGAGGTCAATCATGAAACTCAACATAGAATTTGTCAAAGGATATGTGTGAATGGTTTTGTGCTTCCTTGTCTTCAACCACCATTATGTAGAGACTTTGGAGATGTAGAGATCGCTCAATATGTGAGTGTGTTGCAATCTCATAGATTTAGATTCCTCCAAGTTCCTACAAGGGTTAGATAACATGCAAGATGCAAATCTATCCAAGATGTAAGATTTTCATCATAAGAGAAATATCAAGGATTAGTCATAGGCACATGTCTTGCATGTATCAAATGGAGTTCCTACTCCAAGTTTGAAGCATCAATGATATTCAGTTCTCCTATCAACCTGCAAAACACTTTCTCATCAAGAGGTTTAGTGAAAATGTCCGCTAATTGTTTTTCGGTGCGAACATGCTTAAGATTAATGTCCCCTTTGGCAACATGATCTCGAATGAAATGATGACGAACTTCAATATGCTTGGTTCGAGAATGTTGCACGGGATTATGAGCAATCTTGATAGCACTTTCATTGTCACAAAGTAATGGAACATGTTTCACATATATCCCATAATCTTTAAGACTTTGGGTCATCCAAAGTAATTGAGCACAACATGAACCAGCGGCTATGTATTCCGCTTCGGCGGTGGATAAGGATACCGAGTTTTGTTTCTTGGAAGACCAAGACACAAGCGATCTACCAAGGAATTGACAAGTACCCGAAGTGGACTTTGTATCAACCTTGTCTCCGGCATAGTCCGAGTCGGAGTAGAGATTGAAAGAGGCCCTCTTAGGATACCAAATGCCAAAATTTGGCGTATGAATTAAGTATCTCACTATCCTTTTCATGGCCTTGAGGTGACATTCGTTAGGTGCAACTTGATATCATGCACACATGCACACACTTAGCATAATATCGGGACGTGAAGCACATAGATATAACAATGAACCAATCATAGAACGATAAACTTTTTGATCAACCGGTTCACCATCTTTGGTCAAATCAAGATGTCCACTAGTAGGCATGGGTGTAGACATACCTTTGCATTCTTGCATATTGAACTTCTTGAATAAGTCCTTAGTGTACTTCGTTTGAGAGACAAAAATACCTTCCTTAGTTTTCTTGATTTGCAACCCAAGAAAGAATTTGAGTTCACTCATCATTGACATCTCAAACTTCTCTGACATTAACTTTCCAAACTTCTCACTAAAATGAGGGTTAGTTGATCCAAATATAATATCATCAACATAAATTTGGCATACAAATAATTCTCCATTAACCCTTTTGGTATAAAGTGTAGAATCAATTTTCCCAATTTCAAACCCTTTTTCAATAAGGAACTTGGTTAAGCATTTGTACCAAGCTCTAGGAGCTTGTTTAAGACCATAAAGAGCTTTGCGAAGTTTGTAGACATGATTGGGTTTCTTAGGATTGATAAAGCCGGGAGGTTGTTTTACACAGACTTCCTCCTCTATTTCACCATTTAGAAAAGCACTTTTGATGTCCATTTGGTACAAGGTGATATCATGGTGATTAGCATAGGCAAGTAATATGCGAATGGATTCAAGTCTAGCAATGGGAGGATAAGTCTCACCATAGTCCATACCTTCGACTTGTGTGTAACCTTGGGCGATGAGACGTGCTTTGTTGCGAACTACTTGTCCATCTTCATCTTGCTTGTTGCGGAACACCCATTTGGTACCGATGATATTGTGGTTGTTGTTGGGCTTCTCAACCAATGTCCAAACTTATTTTCTCTCAAAGTTGTGTAGCTCTTCATGCATAGCATTTATCCAATCTGGATCTTCCAATGCTTCTTCAACCTTCATAGGTTCAATGCTAGAGATGAATGAATAGTGTTCACAAAAGTTAGCTAAACGAGTTTTAGAGCGAGTGATTCTCCCGGTTTGGATATCATTGTAGATTTGCTCGACGGGGTGGTCTTTAGCAATCCTTGCTCGAACTCGTGAAAGCTTTTGCTTGGGTCTTGGTTGAACATCTTCTTCTTCTTGTTCTTCTTCTTGGCCTTCTTCATTATTGGCGTTGTCGTTCTCTTGTCGTGGTGGAGAAGGAGGTTCTTGACGTTCTTGATGTACTTCCTCGTTTTCTTCATCTTGGTGTGTCCCACTTGTGGATGCTTCCGTATCAACTCCTTGTTCACCTTGTCGTGAGGTAGAATCTTCCACTTGGACGGACGAGTTGCTCTCCTTTATCTCCATTGGACGAATCTTGCCAATAGACAAGTCTTGGATTGCTTCTGAGGGGTCTTTGTCTCCTACATCAATTGACAATTTCTCTACTTGCGAGCCGTTAGATTCATCAAACTTCACATCTACTGTTTCTTCAACCTTTCAGGTGAAATTGTTGTAGACACAGTAAGTGTGAGAGTTTGAGCCATAACCAAGTAGGAAACCTTCATGAGACTTGGGAGCAAATTTAGAACGATGATGCTTATCAAGAATGTAGCACTTTGAGCCGAATACTCGAAAGTATCCAACTTGGGGTTTGTTACCGGTGAGGAGCTCGTATGCCGTCTTGCCGAGTAGCTTGTGAAGATACAAGCGATTTGTTGCATGACAAGCTGTCTCAACCGCTTCTGCCCAAAAGTGCTTTGGCGTCTTGTACTCATCAAGCATCGTTCTTGCCATTTCGATGAGCGTCCGGTTCTTCCTCTCAACAACTCCATTTTGTTGAGGTGTGTACGTAGCCGAGAACTCATGTGAAATCCCTTCTTCGTCAAGAAAGGTGTCCACATTTGCGTTCTTGAACTCCGTTCCATTGTCGCTGCGAACCTTCTTGATCTTCACTTCAAACTGATTTTGAGCCTTCCTGGCAAAGTTTTTGAAGATCTTTTGGACCTGCGATTTGTCATCGAGAAAGAACACCCACGTAAATCTTGAAAAATCATCAACTATAACTAGACCAAAAGAATTTCCACCGAGACTTTTGTAAGCGTTGGGACCAAAGAGATCCATGTGAAGTAGCTCAAGTGGCCTCCTTGTGGTCATGATGTTCTTCACGGGATGCCTTCCTCCAACCTGTTTACCTGCTTGACAAGCACTGCAAAGTCTATCCTTATCAAATATGACATCGTTAACACCAAGGATATGATTCCTTTAATAAGCTTGTCAAGATTTCGCATGCCAACGTGACCTAATCGTCTATGCCATAACCAACCTTTAGAGGATTTAGCAATGAAGCAAGTTCTAGGTTGAGCCTTTTCAGTGAAATCAACAATGTAAAGATCACCTCTACGTATACCGGTAAAGACCATTTTATGATTGTCTCTACGAAACACTTGGCAATCTACTTCAGTAAATAGGACATTGAAACCAAAATCAGCAAGTCTAGATACTGAAAGTAAGTTGTAGCCAAGAGATTCAATGAGCATAACATTTTGAATGGAACTATCATGTGAGATGGCTACCTTACCGAGGCCAACCACCTTACCTTTTGAGTTGTCACCGAAAGTGACATACTTTCGAGGACCATCATTTTCAGCAAGTTCACGAAACATGTCTTTATCTCCGATCATGTGATCGGTACATCCACTGTCAAGAACCCATTCCTTTCCTCCTGCCATATATCCCCGAAGATTTTCCATAAGACCAAAGTGTCTCATTGCATCATCAAGATCAAAGTCATCATCATCATCCTCATCATAGTATCCATGTTCAACATCGTCATGTGGTGGATCAATTCCTAGTGAGGGTGATTCATTAGTATGAGTTTGACAATGACCTCCTTTATGAAGTCTAGTAGCTTCAGAAATAATATCGCTAATAATTCCAACATTTCCTTTGCCCCGCATAAGATTTGTAGGTTTAAATAGACAATTACCAAACATAGGATCATTGGAATTCATCTTACTCAAGGCAATAGACTTATGAGGAATTTCATCCAGATTTTTCAAAGAATAATTAGGAAATCGTTCCTCAAGAAATTTCCATATAGTGTAGGCACACTCAAGAGTAGGCAGTTTTCCAATCAAGTTTCTAGGCAAGCCTCTAGTGATAAGATTAACAGTTCTAACATTCCTAATCATGTCAATCGACTCATCAAGGTTAGGATGCATATGATCAACATGAGGTGCACAAGGACTAGCAATGTACTTGTTCAAATGATATTGATTGAAAATTACAAGCATCTCATTTTTCCACTCATGAAAATATTCTCCATCAAGTATAGGCACTCTATGTCTAAGACTCCCCAAAGTAGACTCATCCATCTTCCTCCAATGGTGATTAAACAAAATCAATGGAGACCAAAGCTCTGATACCACTTGTAGGATCTTGAAGTATGTCTAGAGGGGGGGGGGTGATTAGACTACTTGACCAAATAAAAACTTAATCTTTTCCAATCTTAGTCTTTGGCAGATTTTAGCAAACTTAGCACAAGTCAAGCAATCTTAACACAATTCAAGCAAGCATGCAAAGAGTATATGAGCAGCGGAAAATAAAGCATGCAACTTGCAAGAATGTAAAGGGAAGGGTTTAGAGATTTCAAATGCAATTTGGAGACACGGTGATTTTTGAGTCGTGGTTCCAATAGGTGGTGCTATCGTACATCCACATTGATGGAGACTTCAACCCACGAAGGGTAACGGCTGCGCGAGTCCACGGAGGGCTCCACCCAAGAAGGGTCCACAAAGAAGCAACCTTGTCTATCCCACCATGGCCATCGCCCACGAAGAATCTGCCTCACTAGCGGTAGATCTTCACAAAGTAGGAGATCTCCTTGCCCTTACAAACTCCTTGGTTCAACTCCACAATCTTGTCGGAGGCTCCCAAGTGACACCTAGCCAATCTAGGAGACACCACTCTCCAAGAAGTAACAATGGTGTGTTGATGATGAACTCCTTGCTCGTGTTCTTCAAATGATAGTCTCCCAACACTCAACTCTCTCTCACAGGATTTGGATTTGGTGGAAAGAAGATTTGAGTGGAAAGCAACTTTGGGAAGGCTAGAGATCAAGATTCATATGGTAGGAATGGAATATCTTGGTCTCAACACATGAGTAGGTGGTTCTCTCTCAGAAATGGTAAGTTGGAAGTGTAGGTTTGTTCTGATGGCTCTCTCCACAAATGAAGAGGAAGGGGAGGGGTATATATAGCCTCCACACAAAATCTAACCATTACACACAATTTACCAATCTCGGTGGGACCGAATTAAGAAACTCGGTCAGACCGATTTAGTAAACAATGTGACGGTTAGTGTTTTCGGTGGGATCGATATGCAACTCGGTAGGACCGATATGGTTAGGGTTAGGGCATAATGTAATCTCGGTGAGACCGATTACACAAACTCGGTGAGACCTATTTTGGTAATAAGCTAACCAGAGAGTTGGTCAGGTAAACTCGGTGTGACCGATTTGCTTATCTCGGTGGGACGGAAAGGTTACAAAAAGGAAATAGAGAGTTTACATTGTAATCTCGGTAGGATCGATTATTCAAACTCGGTGAGACCGATTTTGATAATGGACATACACAGAGAGATGACAATCCCATCTCGGTGAGACCGAGATCCCTATCGGTGAGACCAATTTGCCTAGGGTTTGTGGCAGTGGCTATGACATCTGAATTCGGTGGCGCCGGATAGAAAGAATCGGTGGGGCCGAGTTGGACTTTATGTTTAGGTCATATGTGGATGTGGGAAAGTAGTTGAGGGTTTTGGAGCATATCACTAAGCACTATGAAGCAAGAAACTCATTAAGCAACACCTCATCCCTCCTTGATAGTATTGGCTTTTCCTATAGACTCAATGTGATCTTGGATCACTAAAATATAAAATGTAGAGTCTTGAGCTTGAAGCTTGAGCCAATCCTTTGTCCTTAGCATCATGAAGGGGTTCCACATCCTTTAGTTCATGCCACTTCAGTTTTGAACTTATCTAAAAATATACTAGGTAAAAGTGTTAGTCCAACAAGAGATATGTTGGCATTAATTACCAAAATCACCTAGGGAGCACTTGTGCTTTCAGCCACCATCTCAACACGACCCTGTACCTCGGTATTTAACCCGTTAAAGAAACGTGCCATGGTCGCCTCTGGATCCTCCGTTGTCCCTGTACGTATCATAAGCAATTCCATCTCCTTGTAATATTCATCAACACTCATATTACCTTGAGAGAGCCGCTGCAACTTGTTGTACATATATATTTTATAGTGCTCGGGAACAAAACGCTGCCTCATGAATTCTTTCATACCTTGCCAAGTCGCCGGGAGATGTCTTGAACGACAAATTTGATTCCACCAAATTAGCGCGTAACCGGTGAACTCAATTCCATCAAGTTGAACTTTCTTCTCCTCGCTATAATGATGGGCATCAAAAAAATTATCAACATGCATCTCCCACTTCAAATAGCCTTCTGGTTCGCACTTGGCGGAGAGCGAAGGGATTGAAATTTTTATGCGCCCAATTCCATCGTCCAAAGGCACACACATAGCTTGACCAACTCGGTCATGCACTCCACCACGAATGGATGTTTCAGGACGAGGCTCATAGTGTCGTGGTCGTGGAGCATACCCCGCTGCCTGGCCAACGTCATCATCAAGACCATCATCTCCAACATGAGGTGCCGCCAAAGGGTGATCATGCACACCGGCATGTCCGTCATGAGCCAGTGGAGATGAGAGAGAAAAACTACCCACTCATCCAGGCGGGGTCGAGGCATGGTGGTAGAATAGGGGCCACCCACCCCGTCGGCCAGAGCAGAACGAGCTCCAGCGCTAGTAGATACCCGGACTTGGGGAGCTGGGTGATCTTCTCCTCCCTCACCATGATGCCTTTCCATCACCACTTCGTCTAGGAGGCCAGCAAAGCCTCCCCCTCCACCTTTTTCGTCTGGCAACCGTGGCATGTAGAAGGGATATTACTAAAGACTAAACTCCAAGTCTTAGATGTCATCTACAACACTATTACCTTATACGTAGCGGCTTTACTGTAACCCCAGACCCCCAATACCGATATAAACTAGGGGGTAGGGCTCATAGATGGCATCATCAATATCGTGTTAGATCAACCTGTACTTTGTACTCCATCCCAAATCAATACAACAGAAGCAGGACGTGTGGCTTTATCTCCTCCGAGAGCACGAACCTGGGTAAAATCTCTTGTCTTTGTTACGATCGCATCTAGGCTCCTAGCTCGGCACCCCCTACCCAAGATCTGCTGAAATCAACTCGTTCAATCGGTGGCTCCACATTCCACACATTTGAGAGTCGCCACATGTCTATCTAAGGTATGTCGCTAAGTTAGACTCTCTATGATAATGGTTGAAGGTTACATGGTCGAAATTGTGACATAAGAACATGCACTTCTCGTAGATCGCCGATGTTAAACCAATAGAGTTTCCACCCTTATTCATCACCTCGATTACCTCCACATAATCTAAGTCAAACATGAGCTTATGTGAAAGTAGTGGCTACACCCAAGTTCGATGCACCCCTTTAAATAGTAAAATCAAAACAAATATTAGAAAAACTAAAACTTCATGGCATTGATTATGAACAAATCTTTTACGTGCGTTGCAAAGTTTGGTGGCCAAATGATATCAAATGACCTCCATACAAATGAAATACAGATTCTGCGTTTGAGCACAAACTTTGTTTTATTTTTTGTATAGAGTTCCTCGGATGTTATTTGGCCATAATCAAAGCTACAATGTTTAGATTTTTTTTACTATGTTTTTGATCACGGGGAACGAAAGGAAGATCATCGGCCTGGTGACTTTGGTCTAACCAGACATGAAGGCCAACCCCTAAATATAAAGCCATGCAGTAATGCCCACCCACTACTAGGGAAACCTTATACATGCAGGATTATCAGTAGCGCGGTTCCCTTGCATTCCTTCTCTGCCTATGTGGATTATGTATGATGTGAGTGATGAATGCTTACGTGGATTATGTATGATGTGATATTTTAACCTTGCATTCCTTCTCTGCCTCTTTTTATCTTTATTTGTAGATGAGGTGGTCTCACGTCCAGATGGGCCTCGAGGTGAGCATGATACACCGGAGCACGAGCAAGGGCCCAGGTGCGCCCCGGTGGGTTGTGCCCTCCTCGTGGCTCTTCTGTCCCTCCCATGAAGCTTCAGAGGTCTCTTTTGTTCCAAAAAAATCGTCAAAGAGTTTCAGCTCACTTGGAGAACTTTCATTTCTGCACAGAAAACAACATGATGGTAGTTCTGCTGAAAACAGCGTCAGTACGGGTTAGTTCCATGCAAATCATACCAAAACCATATAAAATTATTGTAAACATGGCATGAATACTTCATAAATTATAGATACGTTGGAGATGTATCAGCTGCTACGGGCTTCTAGCATGAACCGTACATACCTATGGCACAAAAACTACAACGGTGATTTATCAAGTTTGTTGTTTTAACCTTCACAAGGTCCGGTCGCAGTAAAATTCGATTCAACTAAAGTTGGAGAAACAAAAACCCGCCAGCCACCTTTATGCAAAACTAGTTGCATGTCTGTCGGTGGAACCGGTCTCATGAATGCGGTCATGTAAGGTTGGTCCGGGCCGCTTCATCCAACAATATCGCCGAATCAAAATAAGATGTTGGTGGTAAGCAGTATGACGATCACCGCCCACAACTCTTTGTGTTCTACTCGTGCATATCATCTACGCATAGACCTGGCTCAGATGCCACTGTTGGGAAATGTAGCATGCAATTTTAAAAAAATTCCTACGCTCACGCAAGATTTATCTAGGAGATGCATAGCAACGAGAGGGGGAGAGTGTGTCCACGTACCCTCGCAGACCGAAAGCGGAAGCGTTAACTTAGCGTGGTTGATGTAGTCTAACGTCTTCCAGAATCAACCGATCAAGTACCAAACGTACGGCACCTCTGAGTTCTACACACGTTCAGCTCGATGACGTCCCTCGAAATCTTGATCCAGTAGAGGTACGAAGGAGTCTATGAGTTCTGTTAGCACGACAATGTGATGACAGTGTTGGTAAAGTGATCCGCACAGGGTTTCGCCTAAGCACTACCACAATATGACCGGAGGAGTAAACGGTGGGGGGGGGGGAGGGCACCGCACACGGGTAAACAATTGATGTGCTTTGGGGTGCCCCCGCCCCCGTATATAAAGGAGGAGGGGAGGAGGCCGGCCACAAGGGGCGCGCCAAGGAGGGGGGAGTCCTACTAGGACTCCACTCCTAGTAGGATTCGGCCCCCTCTTTTTTCCTTCACACGGAGGGGGAATAGGGGAAGTGAGAGGGAAGAGGAGAAGGAAAGGGGGGTGTGCCCCCTCGCCCAGTCCAATTCGGACTCCCCGTGGGAGGGGGCGCAGCCACCCCTTGTGGGCTGCCTCCCCTCTCTCCTATGGCCCATGTAGGCCCAACAATTCCCTGGGGGGTTCCGGTAACCTCCCGGTACTCCAGAAAATACCCGAACCTTTCCGAAACCATTCCGGTGTCCGAATATAACCTTCCAATATATCAATTACCTCTCGACCATTTCGAGACTCTCGTCATGTCCGTGATCTCATCCGGGACTCCGAACAACCTTCGGTCACCAAAACACATAACTCATATAATACATATCGTCATCGAACGTTAAGCGTGCTGACCCTACGGGTTCGAGAACTATATAGACATGACCGAGACACATCTCCGGTGAATAACCAATAGCAGAACCTGGATGCTCATATTGGTTTCCACATATTCTAGGAAGATTTTTATCGGTCGGACCGCAATGTCAACATATGTTATTCCCTTTGTCATCGGTATGTTACTTGCCCGAGATTCGATCGTCGGTATCTTCATACCTAGTTCAATCTCATTACCGGCAAATCTCTTTACTTGTTCCGTAGTGCATCATCCCGCAACTAACTCATTAGTCACATTGCTTGCAAGGCTTCATATGATGTGCATTACCGAGAGGGCCTAGAGATACCTCTTTGATACTCAGAGTGACAAATCCTAATCTCGATCTATGCCAACCCAACAAACACCTTCGGAGATACCTGTAGGGCATCTCTATAATCACCCAGTTACATTGTGACGTTTGATAGCACACATGGCATTCCTCCGGTGTCCGGGAGTTGCATAATCTCATAGTCGGAGGAATATATATTTGACACAAAGAAAGCAGTAGCAATAAAATAGAACGATCATTATGCTAAGCTAACTGATGGGTCTTGTCCATCACATCATTCCACTAATCATGTGATTCTGTTTATTAAATGACAACTCATGTCCATGGCTAGGAAACTTAACCATCTTTGATCAACGAGCTAGTCAAGTAGAGGCATACTAGGGACATGTAGTTTTGTCTATGTATTCACACATGTATCAAGTTTCCGGTTAATACAATTCTAGCATGAATAATAAACATTTATCATGAACAAGGAAATATAAAATAACAACTTTATTATTGCCTCTAGGGCATATTTCCTTCATACACTCATTAGCCGTAGCTTATGTCTGCAGTGTTTCCCTTGCTATCCTAGGAGTATACGAAACTAGCAGATGACGTTATTGTCCACACCATACAAAAACTGAAGTACCAGCACATATAAACAAGAGTTCATCTCATTAGTAGAAATACATCATGGTCATTCCAAATAGGCTGGTTCAACTTATCACCGCGCCTCTGTTTCCGCCCTTCTCCTGTAGCCATCAATGTCGTCACTTATCCTTAAGATACAAACTCTAGTGGTTCTCTATTCTGCAACTAGAGAGCTCTTCTCATCCTCGATATATAGTAGGAATGCCTCTATCACTAGTAGAAAAAGGGGCATTCGCCCCGGTTCGTGAGGGCCATTTGTCCCGGTTCCGGAACCGGGACTAAAGGGTCGGTACTAAAGCCCTGTACCTTTAGTCCCGGTTTGCCCAGGAATCGGGACAGATGGGGCTCCACGTGGCCGCTGCCGCTTGCGCAGGCAGGGGGACCTTTTGTCCCGGTTGGTGCCACCAACCGAGACCAAAAGACTTCCACGCATCAGCAGTTCAGAGGCTGGGTTTATTGTTTTTTTGAAGGGGGGGGGGGTTGGTTTTTTTGGGGGTTTTGTAGGGTTAATTTAGGGGTTTCATATATTGTGTTACCTAGCTAATAGAGAGAAGTGTCCTCTCTTATCTTCATGCTTGGTCGACGCTACGTACTATACGTATAGAGAGGACTCCACACGCTAGCTAGCTAGTAAGAAAATGAATGAAACCATTAAGTACAGAAGATCGTCATGAACATATACATAGAGAGAAGTGATCGACCTCTCCTTCTCCGATAGATTGGTCGAACAACAAGTTTTCCTATATCTATCCGAAGCTACTGGCTACATATATATATATATATATATATATATATATATATATATATATATACACACACACACAATGTAAGATCTCTTACAAAATCCCCTAACATCTGAACTCAACTTCCACATGGTATTCTCCACGTTTGTCAATGATGTGGTCAAGAAAGAATCCCGCCAATTCCTCTTGAATTGCTCGTATGCGATCTTGTGGTAGGAGTTCATCCTGCATCTGCCACATCTAATTTCAAGAAGGGGGTCAATACATATATATGAATGAAACTCAACACAAATGATGGTAATAAAATGAAATTTTGAATATTATTGCTTACGGACTTCATATTGTTGTTTAGAGTAGCCCCACTCACAGGTGGTGTGGTGGATGAACTCGCAAATGTAGTATCCACAGTAATCATTCCCGGGTTCCTGCCACAACCACTTTACAAGAAACAGAGGTCAATCAAATTGATAAGCAAGCATGCTAAATGGTATTAATGAAACTAGCAAGAATCAATGGAAGATGCGCGGAACTAGTTAGTAGCTAGTACTTACTTTCGGGTGGTTAAATCGCTGCTGCGCCGGCAGTCCCGGAGCTTGTGCGGTGAACTTTTTCCAAACCCCGCAAGACAAAGAAAACAAATACTTGATATTAGGAAATGTACAAAGTTTACGATATGGTGCCATAATGATCGATTGAACTTACTTCTCGAGCATTTTAGTCATGGTCGCATACTCCTCTGGATTTTTTCATTTGGAGTCTATGACGGTTACTAGTCCCTGCTCAAGCTTAATCTCTAGCAGAATAAAGTGGAAGTTGCGCACGCATGCATATTTCATCAATTACATTACTATAAGCTCGAGTAATAAGGGAAACCGAATATTCACAAGACAGTAACACTCACTTGTATTCGTAAGGAAAGAGTATTGTAGCTTTGTTTTGATTTTGAAGTAACAATGCGAGCAAGTTGGCCTCGGTTAGTTTGGCATCATGTTTAACACTCCATTCATCTATGAGATTTATGTTAATGAACCCAATATCACCTACTTGTCTTTTCTTCAATTCGGCGAACTTCAATCTGCATAATATAGTGAGGATAATTATATATACATGCAATAAAAGAGTTGAGCTATATATAGAGACTTAATTAATTACAGAGACGTAGTACTTACAGACAGTAGCAAGTGATGATTGTTTTATCGAGGGCCTTTTGATTGAAAAACTGGAAGAACTCCTCATATGGAACTAACAACAGATCAATTCCAACAAAGTCGTGCTCCTCTTTAACTCTCAGCGACAAAGTATTTTTCCCAGACTTCCTGCAGATGTCCATGTACCAATCATGGAATCTTTGTATCATCGTTTTTAGGGAAGTACCAAGTCTGACGAGAGGCTTCCCGTGCTCGAATCTTAATGTCTCCACCTCCATTGTTTCAAAAAAAATTGCATCATTGTCGGTCATGTAATCTCCAGGATTGGTACGAGGCAGCATCCCCGGAAGATTAGCGACGATATTATCACTAGACACATTGAGCGGAGGGCACGATTGCTTTGCTTGTTCGCCGAGATGGGGAATTTGTTTCCCTTTTCTCCGTTCTGTTAGCCTTTGATCACTGCAAGTACTTCCCGACTGCTCCGCTTCCTTATATGTCCTTTGAATGATGCGGTCATAGTTGGATTTCGGCAGAGGCGGTGATGGTCGCTGCAGGGCATCCAAAGTGCGCTTCGCTTTCACCGGATCTGTCTTCTCCTCCGGAGGTGGATGTTTCTTCGCTTTTACCAATTCAAAGAAGTTGTTCACTTGGCCTTGAACGACCTGCTCATTTTCCTCCACGGTCAGCTCATATGGTACCTTCTCTAGAGTCTTGAGAGACGATGGACCGAATTTGTATTGCCTCCCGCCTCTGGCTGTATTGCTAGACGCCGGAGCAGTCGGAGCAGCTGCGGCTGTCTTCTTTCGTTGCTGAAGACGCAAAGCAGCCGGAGGCAGACTGCTTCGACGCACCGGAGCAGCCAGAGCGGCGGCGTCTGTGTTCTGCCATCACTTACGAGGCGGCGAACAAGGAGGCGGGGTGCTCAGACGCGCCGGAGCAGGCGGAGAAGGAGGCGGAGTACTGCCGCCCTCACGCGCCGGAGCAGGAGGTGGAGTGCCCTGTTGATCACTCGCCAGAGGAGGAGGAGGAGGCAAAGGAGGCGGAGTACCCAGCTGACTAGCAGGAGCCGTGAAGTTCAGAAGCTTGATGTGCTCCTTCCGCCATAGACACGGAGTATGCATAGCAAGACCCAGCTCAGTCTCCCCATCACCTGTAGGGTGGTCAAGCTAGAGCTCCTCAAATCCCTCCATTATTTCGTCCACCATCACAACAGCATAGCCTTGTGGAATCGGACTGCAGTGAAAAGTTGCTCCGGGTGAAGGAGGGAACACATAGCCGACAGCCGCCTTGACTTTGAACTGAAGCCATTGCGTCATAAGGTGGCACTGGTGTGAATCCGTGATAAAATCCACGGGGTAGCTAGGACCCGTCAAGTCAGGCTGCTAAACGAGCTCGTTGGAAGCCATGATGCTTCTCCACTGAGATGGCGGGGTAGCTTCTGGGGTAGCTTCTTGCACTACTAGGAAAAGGCATGCTAGTGGCGCACCAGTTTTGCCTACTAATGGCGCACTACTGGTGCGCCACTAGCATCACGCCATTAGAATATTTTAGTAATGGCACACCATAGGTGCGCCATTAGTATCCCACGGGTGCGCCATTAGTATCTGGTATACTAATGGCGCACCACATGGAAGTGCGCCATTAGTAACAATTTTTTTTTTCTTAATCTCATGTCACTATTTCACATATGAGATATCGAACACATATATATACAACAAGCATCCATATAACAATCATATCCAACACACAAGTTTCATCATATATACATACATAGCCAACACATAGTTCCATCGTTACATATTACAAAAGTTTCACATTGTTCATCCAACACCGTTATCCATCAATTCACAAAAGTTTCACATTGATACAAAATAAAAACACAAATGGAAAAGAAGCACTCCATCCATGCAAGCTTCCGTGAATTAAATCAAATCTGCAAAATGATAAACAAGAAGTTAGAAGAAGAAGAAGAAGAGAAGAAGAAGAAGAAGAAGACTAGAAGAATACTAGAAGAATACTAGAAGAAGAATAAGAAGAAGAATAAGAAGAATAAGAAGAATAAGAAGAAGACTATAAGCTTATTATGTAAACTTGATCATTTTGTGCTAACATAAGTTATTTTGGAGCTAACCTATAGGAAACTAAGCATATAAGCTCTCTAAGTTAGCATATTAGAGCCAACTTAGGTAAAATGAAGCTAACCTATGTCATTTTGGAAAAGAAGAAGAATAAGAAGAATAAGAAGAAGACTATAAGCTTATTATGTAAACCTGATCATTTTGTGCTAACATAAGTAATTTTGGAGCTAACCTATAGGAAACTAAGCATATTAGAGATAACATAGGTAACTAAGTATATATATATATCATTTTGGAGATCTGACATACCTGACATAGTTCAGTTCTCATTGTTCTTCTCCTTATCCTTCCTCAGCCTGATGTGCCAAGAGCGGCGAGGCGGTGGAGGCAGCGGGATGTAGTCTTCTACCACTATTGGCGTGGTCATGTCGCCCAGCTGTGGGATCGCCGGCGCCACCACCGGTGCGTGGTCATTGTCACGCACCACCACCATCACGAGGCCACCTTCAGGCAGGACGGACATGACCATCGTTAGGTCATCCTCATCCACCACCATCTCTTGCCCGTGGTCAGCCACCACCATCTCTTGCCCTTGGTCAGCCACCACCAACGCTAGGTCATCCTCAGCCTGATGCCCATCATCATCCTACAGCTCCTCATCCCCACTCTGCTCCTCTTCTCCCCCACTCCAGTCCGGATCATCCTTCTTGTTGTCAGAATCGCTGCTGCCAGAATCGCTGCTGCTTTCGCTAAAGCCAGAATCACAGTTGCTTTTGCTACACCATAATCGCTGCTGCTTTGGCTGTAGCTAGTGTCGCTGCTGCTGCTCCCATTGCCTGTCCAAATGCAACAATGACCGTTAACAATCAATGTGAGGCAAAGCCAAATGTAGAGGAATAAGAAGAGGCAGAATGTACTGGCATCATCATCGTCAGCGTAGCGCATGCGACACATAGTCGCGTTGAACACCTTCACAATGAGCATGGTGGCATCGTCGTCGTACCTGAAGAGAAGGAAGTACCCTAGCCACAGGTCGTAGGCACGGTAGAACTTCTCCCACCCACAATACAAGTACATGTGGCCCTTCTTGATCACCAAATCCACATCCCACAGCCCGCGAAACCCGCTGCCGGCCTATCACAACTTCACATTATTTGGCAGATCTTCACCCAGCATGTTCATAAAACTATCAGGCAGCCTCTGCAGTTTGGGACAATGAGTGATGTAGCAAACAACAGATATCATAATGAGATGGGTGAAGGGGAGACCTCTCGTTTTATATACCTGCGTCATGGATGATACTGAAGTCCCAAGTATGATACTGAAGAACTCGGAAGCATCCAACTCGTACTACGGTGTGGCAGAGCGGCGGTGGCTGCTTCCCCCCATCTTTGATAAGCAACAGAAGAGACCAATTAGTACCCTTACAATAGATCATAAAACATGCATGAAAATAACCACTCTATATCACGTTTATCCAAGCAAAATCTCTCATTGTGAAAGCAGTGGGCAAAGTAACGGAGAGTAAGCTGGACAACAAGCACAACAAATAAAAAGAAACAGGAATGATAACAGGCTGTACTGAAAGTCCAATTGCACTGGACTATAAATTAGGGTAACAATGACACAGAAGATAGGGAGCACCTAGTACACATTAGCAAAACAAAAAGGTACCACGCTTAAAAGGAAAGACCTATACAAACACCTCATATTAATAAGGTTGCTTGAACAAGTGTTATCTATCAATACATTTGGGGATTAGCACTAACAATTCAGATGACCAAATGCTAACAAGGCAATCAACTAACTTGTTCAGTTAGAGAGTAAGCTCATCTGCAGCCCCATCATGATAACCACAAAGAGGAATGTCCACAGACAAACCTTTGGTTAAACAAGGTATGTATGGTATCAGTTCATCTCTCAATTCACCAACATGACTGATAGGCATGTTAATACATCTACCATATAAACCCTTGGTTCAGCAAAAGTATGCAAACAACATTGCAACCGATGATATCACAATCATAGTGCCATTCTAAACCAATAGCACATTTGATTCAAGGTATGAGGTGGGTCGGCCAAACCCTTCTTTTGGAACAAAGGCACATATACAAAAGACCACTTATGCCAACAGTATGGTTTATATCAGATTCAGAGTTAGAAACAGGAAAAACCGGTGCTTCAAATCCTACTGGACACAATTTATGTCGTAACACCATACATAAAGTGATGAGCATACATACTACCGTTCAAGCAAATTAACTGAATAGTATTGTGTCAAGTTCAGTTTGAAAATTCAGTTACTGCTTGAGTGATTCGACACCAAAAATTACTCCCAAAAATTACAATGACTGTATATTGACTGCATATATTCACTGTACAGGACTGAATTCAGTCAAGAAAACCTGTCAATTTTTGTTCACTGCATATATTCACCGTACAGGCTGTCAAGTTCTATTTCAGCTCAAGTTTCATTACAACACAAACACTGTAATTCATATGCTCACAGAAAAATTAATAATCAAAATCAAATTAAAATAGGGGTCCCAGGTTTGACCCCATGATACGTGCTATCCTGGGATTATTCCTCTTCTGAACAAACCATCATGCATCATTTTCTAACCAAGGCATAGCTCAGGAAAACCACTTGCTTTGACCAGAACTAGCTGCTTACCCCAAATCTCATGGTAAAATTAGCAAGGCAGAGCATTTCTCTTACATGACCATAGCAAGAATGACACACTCAACTTCATTGCTTCAACCACATGGACAACAGAGCAAATGTTGAAAGTTGACAATATACTTTAGATTCACACATGCTCCCCTAATTATTTTGTCTGTATCTTTAGATTATCTACTTTAGGCACAATCATACACAATTCTGACTAATTCATCACTGTAGGCCAGCATGAAACACACTCCTCCAAAAAAAGCCTAAAATTCCACTATTATTGCATGTAAAAAGGCCTAATATCCACTAGTATTGCCTCTAAAAAAGCCTTAAAAGTCCACTATTGTTGACAATCAAAATATGATCTGAACTGTCAGGAGTTAACTGAAAAATGAGTGGTTGTTGGCATGAGGGAGTAAACTGATTGTTGGCACAAAAATATTGGTTCTACAAACATGAAAACAGTCACAAAAATAATGCACTTGGTTTGTGTTGAGTTTTTGTTTTGAGGGATTGGTTTGTGTTGAGTTGTTAACCTAAAGGTTCGGCAGTTTGAATCTCCTTTAGCTAGTTTGAATCCATGGACTACCTTGTTTGAATATCCTTTAACCTAGGGAGGAAGGAGGCAGGAGGAGAGGTACCTGGTCGCCGGAGGGGTCGGGGTCGGCGAAGGGGTCGGGGTCAGGGTCCGAGCTCGTCCGGGTCCTCGCTCACCGCGGTCGAAGGAGAGCAGGGGCCGGTGGCGGAGGACGGCAGGGGCAGGCGGGGTGGGTGCGTCGGGGCCGCGCTCGCCGGCTGCTGCAGGGGCTGGAGGAGGCCCTCGCTCGTCGGAGGGAGGTGGAGAGGAGAGGAGCGGGTGGCGCGTGCTCGGCTGATCCCGTTCGTGGGGCGCGGGGGCGGCGGGGGTGGAGTCCCGCTAGGGTCGGGGCAGCGACGTCAGGGCAGCGCAAGACCACAGTGGCTGCGGCGTCGCCGACAGCGTGCAGGCGCGGTGGACGGAGGGGGCGGAGCAAGGGGGCGGTAGCGAGTGGTAGGGGCGACGGGGCGGTGGGGCCAGGGGGCGGTGGCGTCGGCGTGTGGTGGGGCAAGGGGGCGGCGAGGGGAAGGGGGTGCGACGGGGCGAGGGGAGGTGGGGCGACGGGGCGAGGGGAGGTGGGGCAAGGGGGCGGCGAGGGGAGGGGGGCGACGGGGCGAGGGGGCGAGGGGCTCGGCATTACTAACATTTTTTTTTTCAAAACTACTAATGGCGCACGGTGGGTTTGGTGCGCCATTACTGGGGTGCAACATTAGTAACAATTTTTTTTCAAAACTACTAATGGCACACCAGGCACCAGGTGTGCCATTAGTAATATATTACTAATGGTGCACCAGCACATGGTGCGCCATTAGTATATAGTAATGGCGCACCACATGTCTGATGCGCTATTAGTGGCCATATCATCTATAGCCCTTTTCCTAGTAGTGTTGGGCAGGATCTCGCAGCTGCTGGTTCCCAACATCTCATTCCTCTAGCTTTCTTACCCTTGCCTTAAGCTCCCGCAGTTCGCTCTGCTCCACTTTCCTCCTCCTCTCTTGGGTTTTGTAACCGCCTGCGTCAGGAAACCCAGCCTTCCACGCAATGGAGCCTGGCGTGCCTTGATACGTCTCCAACGTATCTATAGTTTATGAAGCATTCATGCTATTTTATTATCTATTTTGAATGATTGCGGGCTTTATTATACACTTTTATATTACTTTTGGGACTAACCTATTAACCGGAGGCCCAGCCCATATTGCTGTTTTATTGCCTATTTCAGTGTTTCGAAGAAAAGGAATATCAAACGGAGTCCAAACAGAATGAAACCTTCGGGAGCATGATTTTTGGAACGAACATGATCCAGGAGACTTGGAGTTCACGTCAGAGAAGCTTCGAGGAAGCCACGAGGGTGGGGGGCGCGCCCCCCTGTCTCGTGGGCCCCTCGAGCGTCCCCCGACTGACTTCTTTCACCTATATAAGTCCATGTACCCTAAAACCTTCGAGGAAGAAGATAGATCGGGAGTTCCGCCGCCTCAAGCCTCTGTAGCCACCAAAAGTCAATCGGGACCCTGTTTCGGCACCCTGCCGGAGGGGGGGGGATCCCTTACTGGTGGCCATCTTCATCATCCCGGCGATCTCCATGACGAGGAGGGAGTAGTTCACCCTCGGGGATGAGGGTATGTACCAGTAGCTATGTCTTTGATCTCTCTCTCTCTCTCTCTCTCTCTCTCTCTCTCGTGTTCTCTCTATGGCACGATCTTGATGTATCGCGAGCTTTGCTATTATAGTTGGATCTTATGATGTTTCTCCCCCTCTACTCTCTTGTAATGGATTGAGTTTTCCCTTTGAAGTTATCTTGTCAGATTGAGTCTTTAAGGATTTGAGAACACTTGATGTATGTCTTGCCGTGCTTACCTATGGTGACAATGGGATATCACGTGATCCACTTGATGTATGTTTTGGTGATCAACTTGCGGGTTCCGCCCATGAACCTATGCATAGGGGTTGGCACACGTTTTCGTCTTGACTCTCCGGTAGAAACTTTGGGGCACTCTTTGAAGTACTTTGTGTTGGTTGAATAGATGAATCTGAGATTGTGTGATGCATATTGTATAATCATGCCCACGGATACTTGAGGTGACAATGGAGTGTCTAGGTGACATTAGGGTTTTTGTTGATTTGTGTCTTAAGGTGTTATTCTAGTATGATCTCTATGATAGATCGAACGGAAAGAATAGCTTCATGTTATTTTACTACAGACTCTTGAATAGATAGAATAGAAAGGATAACTTTGAGGTGGTTTCGTACCCTACCATAATCTCTTCGTTTGTTCTCCGCTATTAGTGTCTTTGGAGTGACTCATTGTTGCATGTTGAGGGATAGTTATGTGATCCAATTATGTTATTATTGTTGAGAGAACTTTCACTAGTGAAAGTATGAACCTTAGGCCTTGTTTCCTACCATCGCAATACCGTTTACGCTCACTTTTATCATTAGTTACCTTGCTGTTTTTATAATTTCAGATTACAAATACTTATATCTACCATCCATATTGCACTTGTATCACCATCTCTTCGCTGAACTAGTGCACCTATACAATTTACCTGTCAGGACCGGTTTTCCAATAAAAATATTTATTGAGAAACCAATCTTTTGAGTCCAGTATGAGAGAAATCCTCCTCACTGGTAGACAGATTCTTGATACAATAAGCCAGTAGCATAAAATATATTACAGGGTCGAACTACGGTTGCTCAACCAAATTATTACAAGCACGCCAATAATTATACATAATGGCGGACATGACACAGTGGTGTGGAGGCATACTACTGACTCGAGGATAGGGCGGTGGTGGAGAAACACAGCGGGGAGAGAAATACAAGACTCTAAGTCTGTCATCTCATCGAGCATCGAGGTGAGGCTCGATGAATTTATTTGGTAGCGGAAGCGGATATAAAACAGTGACCAAATCCAGGGTCGCACGAGACTGACTGGGACTCCTCTAAGTGTCGGACTCGCTATCAAACTCTTCATCCATGAGATCGCCTTCGTCAGCATCTGGCCAAATCAACAAGCCAGTGAGTACTTTGAAAGTACTCGCAAGACAGTTCGGACGTAAGATATAACAAATGCATGCATGGATGCGTCATGAATTAATTCACCAATGTACATTCAAAAATTAGCATAACAAGGAAAGTAAAAGGGAAACGGCGGTAGTCCGCCTGAAATCCCAACAAAACATAAATAACTACCGATCGGGTGTCTGAAGCGACGCCACGAAAGGTGAACAAATAAATATAAGGAAATGATGCCACAGTCGGGCGTCTTAGCGACACCACATAAAGGGCTTTAAAAGAAATACCATAGTCGGATGTCGGGGCGACATCAAAGAAAGGGCTTTTAAAAGAAATGCCACAGTCGGACGTCGGGGCGACATCACAGAAAGGGCTTTAAAAGAAATGCCACAGTCGGACGTCGGGGCGACATCACAGAAAGGGCTTTAAAAGAAATGCCACTGTCAGACGTCGGGGCGACATCACAGAAAGGACTTTAAAAGAAATGCCACAGTCGGACGTTTGAGCGACATCGCAGAAAGGGCTTTTATTCACAAGTAAATAATACTCATAATAAACATTTAATTCATGAGAATAAATGGGTTAGTCCATCCAAAGGAATAATCATTTAACCGGAATTAGCACTCATGCGAATCACCGGAGTCTCTGCCATCAAAACTGACATTTGATTAGGATAAGATAATATCGATCTAGGACAGGGAATAGATGATTTGGAGGAATATATGACTCTGCAGAGTTTGTACAAATTTTTTCCCACAGCCAACGGATTTCCGTAGTCACGAAGGACTAGTTCCGTTTACGGTATTTCGGAAGAAAACACAGCTAACCAGTACACACCCATCCTACCTCTCGATGCTAGGAATCACCCTAGACATCGTCCAAGAAAAACTTTTGAGACGGGGAGATCACAATCTCGAATAGCATGGGATCAAATTTATATACGCGCGCTCTAAGGGGTGCCCCCCTCTCGGTCCCAACCGGAAACACCCATGCCCCCTGACCGGATGACTGGCTTTAATCCAGGGCCATGGAACCATCATCACGGCCTCTCCTTTTGGTGTGTACCAGAAAAGCGGTTTGCAACTTACTAAACCATATTCCTTGCGGAAAACATGTGGTAGTACAGGGAAGGAAATGAGAGGAACTGGACCGATACGGTTTGACACTGAAGTCACATAGTCTGGCATAAGACTGGCATGCTACGACACTGCCATCTTACCCATCCTCATGCCAACACATGGCCATTCATACTCACATCCATCCACTTATGGATCATCGAACTCACTTACCTCATTATTGCATAAAATAACGTTCATCGATATGCTCCTCAACATGCCATGAAACTAACTAAATGCAAAACATGCCAAGACACTCATCATATCAAAAGTTCAAACATGCTTGCCTGGTTCAGAGTAGTCGGAGCCTAGCTCGGTGAAGTTCGCGGCTCCGTCACCTCCTTCGGTATCTACGGTATAAAGAAAATATATGCGCTATCGTAAATACCAAGGAGTGCACAAAAAGTATTCCAAATATTTTTCAAATAAATCTGATAAAAAACTAGACAAAATTTTAAAGAGAACAGAAAAAGAATCAATCAAAAATACTTTTCTGATTAAAAGTTATAAGGGTTTTTGCCCAGGGACTCATCTGTAATGAAACAGAAAGTTTCCAGGGGCTAGCTTATAAAAACAGAAAACGCTTCGGCAGAAACTACGCCAGCCCAAAGGGAAAACGCATTTTGCCCGAAGGCGCTTCCAGAAAACGATTCAATAGAGAGGGCAGAGAGGCTGACGGTGGGGTCCCACTCGTCAGGTTTGAACTTTCAAAAAGGGGGGGGACGAAGCTCGTCGGCGCCCGAGAGCCGCGGTGGTCGCCGGCGGCGATCCACGGCGAGGCAGGGGGATCGGAGGGTACCTCCGTGCTCAGGGCGCCATTCCGCGTCGGTTGGTGGTGGTGGTGGTCGCCGGCGAGTACCACGTCGACGGTGAGCTTTGCTCCGGCGGACGGCGGCTCGGGTGGTCGAGGGACTCGTCGGAGAAGGCTGCAGAGATCAAATTGAGGAGGGGGTTAGGCTCCTGGTAGCTAGAGAGGGTAACGGACGGGGTTTGGGCGCCGGAGATGGCCTCACCGGAGCGAATCGTGGTGGAGGCCGAGGCGGATCGGGGCGGCCGGAGTTGGGGGAGGAGACCTCCTCGAGGTCCTCCTAGTGGCCTGGCGTGGCGTTGGTGAGGAGTGGTGATGATGCGTGCACGAGGGTGAGCTCGGGGGCCCTTTTTATAGGCGGCCCGAGGCGGTTGCCGTGAACGGGGATCTCCGGCGAGTGATTACGGCGGTGCCGTGGATGTGCAGTGGGATTAGGGGCTTGGGCATCGTCGTTGAGGTCCACCGGTTCCATTTAGGTGCTAAACGGGCTGGGATTTGGTGCTATGGGCGAGCTCGACGGAACGGGGGTGGCGCGGCCCGTCGGCGGCAGGGAGCACGTTCCGTGCTTGCCGGGCCACGGCGACGGTGCCACGGGCGTGCGCTGGCATGGCAGGGACACGCGGAGAGCCAGGGGGTGTTGGGCGGCGCCGGGTGGCGTGGCGAGAGGGCTCGGGCCCTTGTTGGCCGCCACGGAAGGTGCAGCCACCGCAGAAGCTTCCAACGCCGGCGAGGCTCGCCGCTACCGACGCCAGGAATCGGCCAAGCGTGCGTGCGGGGTGCTGGCCAGTGAGAAGAGGCTGCGTGCAACGCGCCAGGGCGCACTGTGGCCGCGTGATCGAGTCTGACGAAGGGAAAACGACTGAATCTTCTGAACTTTCTGAATTTTGAACAGCAACAGTGCATGCAAGGTGCTCGACAGAATGAATTTGGCCTCTGGTGATTTTTCCTTGAGCTGATTTTTGGTGGAGTGGCTACTCATTGCTCCAGTAGGCTGCATGATTTTTGGTGGAATTTTTGGAGGAGTGTAGATATGAATTTCACCAAATTTGGCAAATCTGGTCCAAACTTGCAGAGACTGAATTTTGAAAAATTTGAAAAGAGGAGGAGTGGATCAAGATGGTTCTGGGTTGTGGGTACAAAGGACTATCCAGGAGAGTTGGTTTGAGGTCAAAACTCAAATGCAATAGGGTACTTGCTTTGAAAATCACTCAGGCTCCAAATAATTTTCAGAATTGATTTGAGAGGAAAAATAATTAGAATAAAATCCAAAACTTGCTTGGATTAGTTGGGACAGAGAACTTAGGTTGATCACAAGGAGTAGGGGAGGTTTTGGAGGGGTTTTACCACATGGGCAAAAATGCCAAGTCATGGGTGGTTTCAAGATATGAAAATCCCAAGTTTTTCATAGAGTTTCATTTTAAAAGAAAAAGATTAAACTCCCAAAATGAATTTGAGAGGGAACCAACAGAGAAGAAGTTTCAAAAGATCAAACACCAAAGTTTGAAAAAAATAAAATCCTTGCCAAAGCAAAGGAAGTTTTTAAGAGGAAGGTTTTCTGAAAAAAAATTTAAATGGCCTCTTTTCAAAAACCACAAAGTTTTTGATAAAAACCAAATTAAAATTTTGGAGTGTCACAACACCTACCCCCTTAGGAAAAATCTCGTCCCCGAGATTTCAGCTGATCCTTAAATAAGTGTGGATGCTCTGTCCGAAGAAAATCCTCGCTTTCCCAAGTTGCTTCACTGTCGGTGTGATTGCTCCACTGGACTTTGAAAAACTTGATGGTCTTCTGTCGGGTCCTCCTTTCAGACTCCTCTAATATTCTTACGGGACGTTCCCGATAAGTGAGGTCTGGCTGCACGTCAATGTTTTCATGGGATACTTGTTTCTCTGGGTTGCTTACGCACTTCCTTAATTGAGAGACGTGGAACACGTCGTGAATGTCGGACAAGTCTTCGGGTAAGTCTAGCTGGTAGGCTACAGTGCCTCTTCGTGCCACTATGCAGAATGGTCCAATGAATCTTGGTGCTAACTTTCCTTTAATCTTAAACCGTTGCAGTCCTCTCATAGGGGATACTCTCAGGTATACGAACTCACCGGGTTCGAAGCTGACCCTACGATGTTTCTGATCATAATAACTCTTCTGTCGACTTTGAGCGGTCTTAAGTCGGTCTCTGATTAGCTTGACCTTTTCCTCGGCTTCTCTGAGCATGTCTGGTCCGAAGATGCGGCTGTCTCCGGTCTCTGACCAATTTAACGGGGTACGACATCTTCGTCCGTATAAAGCCTCAAATGGTGCCATTTGTAGGCTGGCCTGGTAGCTATTGTTATACGCGAACTCGGCGTATGGCAGGCTTTCTTCCCAACTGGTTCCATATGTGAGGACACATGCTCTCAGCATGTCTTCTAAAATTTGGTTTACGCGTTCAGTCTGTCCATCAGTCTGTGGGTGGTATGCGGTACTGAAGGCTAGTTGGGTTCCCAGAGCCTGTTGTAAATGCTCCCAAAATCTTGAGACGAACTGAGTGCCTCTGTCGGATATTATAGTCTTCGGGACACCGTGCAGACAAACTATGCGGGAAAGATAAATCCTGGCAAGCCTCTGAGTGTTGTAGGTCGTCTTCACTGGAATAAAGTGTGCCACTTTGGTTAATCTATCGGTGATGACCCATATGGCATCATTCCCGTGTCGTGACCGAGGTAGTCCGACAATAAAATCCATCCCTATTTCATCCCATTTCCACTCAGGTATTTTGTTCGGTTGCAGTAGTCCGGCTGGTCTCTGATGCTCAGCTTTTATGCGTTGACATGAGTCGCAACATGCAATGAAGGTGGCTATGTCCCTCTTCATACCGTGCCACCAAAATCTTTCCTGAATATCCTTATACATTTTGGTTCCTCCAGGGTGAATTGAATATGGAGTGGTGTGTGCTTCAGCTAAAATTTGCTGTTTAAGGTCTTCTATGTTTGGCACGCAGAGCCTTTCTCCGTACCATAATATTCCTTCATTGTCTATGACGAATTCCGAGGCCTTGCCCATACTCAACTTTCTTTTGATGCCTTCGATGCTGGTGTGACCGGGCTGAGCTTCTTTAATTTTCTCCACAAGGTTGGGTTGTATTTCCAAGTTTGATATGGTGCCTTTTGCTACCATTATCAAGTTGAGCTTGGCAAATTCTTGATGGAATTCGGGCCTCAAGCTGTGCAGATAGTTTTCGTCGGAGCTGGGGTTCCGACTAAGGGCATCGGCCACTACATTTGCTTTCCCTGGATGGTAATGGATACCAACATCATAATCCTTTACCAACTCCAACCAACGTCGTTGCCGTAAGTTTAGTTCTGGCTGTGTGAAAATATATTTGAGACTTTTGTGATCCGTATATATTTCACATCGATTCCCAAGTAAGAAATGCCTCCATTCCTTGAGTGCATGAATAACTGCTGCCATTTCTAAGTCATGAGTGGGATAATTTTCCTCATGCTTGCGAAGTTGCCTTGAAGCGTAGGCGACAACCTTGCCTTCCTGCATCAACACGCATCCGAGACCCTTTCTGGACGCGTCACAATATACTTCAAAATTCTTGTGTATGTCGGGTACAATTAATACCGGTGCTGTCGTTAACTTCCGCTTTAGCTCTTGGAAACTTTTCTCGCAGGCTTCTGTCCATTCAAACTTCTTATCTTTCTTGAGCAACTGTGTCATAGGCTTGGCTATGGTGGAAAATCCTTCAATAAATCTGCGGTAATATCCTGCCATTCCCAAGAAACTCCGTATGTCCGTTACGCTGGCTGGTGACTTCCAGCCAAGTACGGCCTTGACTTTCTCTGGGTCCACTGCGATACCGTCTTGGGTCAGTACGTGGCCTAGAAAGCCTACTTGTCTTAGCCAAAATTCGCACTTGCTGAACTTGGCATACAATTGGTGTTTTCTTAGCTCTCCTAGCACAATCCTGAGATGTTCTGCGTGCTCTTCTGGTGTCTTGGAGTATACCAGAATATCGTCGATGAATACCACGACGAACTTGTCCATAAACTTCATAAATACTTTGTTCATGAGGTGAACAAAATATGCTGGGGCGTTAGTTAATCCAAATGGCATCACTGTGAACTCGTACAGTCCATATCTGGAGGTGAAGGCTGTTTTGGGGATATCTTCCGTTCGTACCTTCAATTGATGGTATCCTGACCTTAAGTCAATTTTTGAGAATACCTTGGCCTGAGCGAGTTGATCAAACAAATCGTTTATCCTTGGCATCGGGTATTTGTTTTTGACTGTGACCATGTTAAGTGCTCGATAGTCAATACACAATCTCAGCGTTCCATCCTTCTTTTTGGCAAATAAAATTGGTGATCCCCAAGGTGAGGAGCTGGCTCGAATGTATCCTTTTTCCAGTAATTCCTTTATTTGCTTCTTCAACTCGATCAACTCGGATGGTGCCATTCTGTATGGTTTCTTGTATATGGGGGTGGTTCCTGGTGCTAGCTCAATGCGGAATTCTATTTCCCGGTCTGGTGGCATGCCTGGTAGTTCTTCAGGGAATACATCTGGAAATTCACACACTACTGGAACCTTGTTTAGCTCAGAAACGTCCACCTTATTTAATCTCGGTTGCCGGGGTATTTTTCCTTCCTTGGCTGATACTCTTATTGTCTTCCCTTGGTGGTGTGTGAGAATTACGGTCCTGTTGAAACAGTCGATAAAACCCTTATTGGTGGTTAGCCAATCCATCCCTAGGATGACATCCAGTCCTTTATTTTCCAACACAATAAGATTTGCGTGAAACTCCAATCCTTCGAACTCAATGACCACATTCTGACAGTAATTCTGAGTAACTTGCTGAATCCCAGGGGACTTGATGATCATGGATTTCTCCAAAGGAAGCATCGAAAAATTATTTTGCAAAGCAAAACTTTTCGAAATGAAAGAGTGAGAAGCTCCAGAATCAAACAAAACCATTGCAGGTATTGTGTTGACAGGAAACGTACCGAGTACGATATCCGGAGCATTTTGTGCCTCCTCTTTGGTTACGTGGTTCAGATGACCCTTCCTGTGGTTATTGTTGGGATTGAAATTGTTTCGCTTGGGCGCGGAATTGTTGCCGCCGTTGTTCGGCTTTGGGGTTGAATTCCTTGGCTTGGGGCACTGTTTGGCATAGTGCCCTTCTTCTCCACAAGCGTAACAAGTAACGCCGGGGCGATAGGTGAATTCCTTGTCCCTTGCATGAAAATTCTTGATTGGGCGTGAGACATTGGATGAGGATTTGTGTGTCCCACCCTTTTGAAAATCTGTCTTGCTTCGGTGATTGCGAGCATGATTAGTCTGGTCCCTTTTTCGCTTGCGGATATCTTCCAGACTGCGTCTCTCATTTTCCAGAGTAATGGCTTTGTCCACCAGTGTTTTAAAATCAGGAAAAGTGTGCACGACCAGTTGGCATTTAAGCGCGGGCGCCAGACCGTCAAGGAATTTCTCCATCTTCTTGATTTCAGTCATACGCTCTTCATTGGCGTAGCGGGACAATAGAGTAAATTGACTGTTGTAATCTGACACTGTCATGTTCCTTTGTTTGAGGTCATCGAACTCTCTCTTCTTGATTTTCATAATACTCTTAGGAATGTGTGCACCACGGAAACCTTCCTTGAAATCATCCCAGGTTATGTCATTTTCGTTGGGATGCATGTGCAGAAAATTCTCCCACCACGATGCGGCTGCTCCTGTGAGATAGTGCGGAGCATACAATACCTTCTCGGGGTCTGAACATTTTGCAATAATTAATTTTCTCTCCATATCTCGAAGCCAGTCCTCGGCTTCAAGAGGTTTGTCAGTGTGAGAAAATGTTTGAGGACGTGTCTTCTGTAGCTCAGATAACTTGGAATGCTGCTGATACTGTCCATGGTGATTTCCCATGTTGATGACTTGGTTCATCATTTCCCGATGTTGTTGCTGACTCTGCTCATAAAGGCGGCACATTTGTGAAAGTGCCGATTCACTGCCCTGTTGGCTTGACTGTCCCTGAGTGAACTCGTTGCTGGGTTGTGCATCAAAATTTTCCTCTGGTGGAATTGGCATGGAGCGAGTCCAAGGACGAGACATTTTTCACTCTGGGGATATATTTTGTAAAATCCATAAGAAAAGCGGAAAGAGTCGCAAAAACAATTCCAAAAAATGCATAAAGCTGGCAAATAAAACTAAATAACCCAGCTTACTTAAGAAAAACAAATCGACCTGCGCACGGAGAAGGACTGCTCATTACATATCTTACATGCGGGCGGTAATTATACAATACATCACTCAGGATATGCATACATAATCCTGACATGTTATTTAGGCTAGTGCACTTGTCCAGATCCTACATGATGCGCAAACAGGCTACTTCTCACAACCTATGTACATATCTTACAAAGCGGTACATTACATGGCAGCTAGGCGTACTCAGGCAGAGATGTTGACGACCTCCTTTGCCCTTCTGAGGGCGAGGCGTAGCGAGGTTGGGGACTCGACTTCCTCCTCGCTAATGGGCTCCATACGTGTAGTGTTGCGCAGAGTGGACGAAGCGGTTGTCAGGGGCGGAGCTACACGTACAGGAGTGGGCGCGAAGGGTGGTGCAGTGCGCGCTGAAGTGGGTGCAATGACTTGGTTGAATTCTTCAGTAGAAGGCAGGCGACGAGTAGGCGTATAAGATGCTGAGGACGAGACCAAAGTCAGTGGCGGTGCGATGGGTAGGAGCTCCCTCCTATTGGCAGCACAGCCATGAACTGAGTCCATGCGGGTAGCTACGAAGTCGTCCACCAGGTTGTCGAAGGCTGCCTCCAGGGCCCGGAGATACTCAATGAGCATCTCAAAAGCCTCGTCTCGTTCTCCTCTGGGGCAGGAGTATGCGTAGTGACAGGTGTATGGCACATGGCATGGAAGATAGCGGTAGCGACGAGTCTTCATCACGGGGAGGACATCCCTGAGATGAGCTATCGCCTCGCGGGCTGCCATCTGCATAGCATGCCTCTCTGTAGGCATGGCTCTTCCCACGAACCGGAAGCGGCGTAACTCACCACGCCCTCCCTTGAACTGCACCGCGACCTGGTGCATGGTCAGACTGTCGTTGACTCGGTGCTGGCAGAGTGTGAAAACTGGGCGCACAGATGGCCCCATCGCGACCTGAACAATGAAGGAAAGAAGCTTGACGAACCCATCGGGCACGTTGGCGAAGGTCTGAGACTCGCAGCTGTTGTCGGTCATCTACAAATGTAGGCAAAAATTCTGCATGGTCAGATCATAAATTTATGCTGACTGACAGAAAATGACTACAATTGCAAAAATATAAATTAGCTCTATCATGCTAATAACCAATTAGCGATCGCACCTAGTGGCTTCCTACAGTCAGCCTGGCTCTGGTACCAAGCTTGTTACGACCGGTTTTCCAATAAAATATTTATTGAGAAACCAATCTTTTGAGTCTAGTATGAGAGAAATCCTCCTCACACTACTAGGAAAGGGGCTATAGATGGGATTGACACTAATGGCGCACCAGAAAGATGGTGCGCCATTAGTATATACTAATGGCGCACCACAATCTGATGCGCCATTAGAGTTTAAACTACTAATGGCGCACCATGCTACGGGTGCGCCATTAGTATCAATTTTTTTTAACTAGTGCGCCTGTCCAAACATACTAATGGCGCATCCGGGCAAAGTGCGCCATTAGTAGTTGTAACTACTAATGGCGCACCAGGCAGCAGGTGCGCCATTAGTATAGAATTTTTTTTTTGAACTAGTGCGCCTATCCAAACATACTAATGGCGCATCCTGCCCAAGTGCGCCATTAGTAGTTGTAACTACTAATGGCGCACCAGGCAGTGGGTGCGCCATTAGTATAGATTTTTTTTGAACTAGTGCGCCTATCCAAACATACTAATGGCGCATCCTGCTCAAGTGCTCCATTAGTAGTTGTAACTAGTAATGGCGCACCATGCAAGAGGTGCGCCATTAGTAAGTGGGCAGCAACAAGATATTTGGGACAGCCTCTCCTACCCACACACTCACTTTTTTCCCACTTCATTCTCTCCACCTCCTCCTTGTCTCGGGTGCCTCCTCTTTTTCACCTCATTTCCACCATAGATTCATTCAAATTAAGTGGTTAAATTACCTTGTTTTAATAGGTAAGTAAGGGGGGAAGCTATATTTAGGTTGTTCTCCTTACAACAATGTGCACATGCACTTTTTACGGCCTAGCTAGATCTATGTATGTTCGTGGTGTTGCATATGTTTGTGGTGTTGCATATGTGTTTGTGTTTGGAGGTGTACCGGTATTTGATATGCGATAGTTGCCAATATTTTGCCGGAATGTTGATTCATTTCCGTTTCGGCGAGAATTTTGGCATTAAGCATTCTTTTTGGTCCTATTTTTAGGGAAAGTCATGCCAAATTTTTGTTTGGTTCTAAAATATCGTTTTGCTCTACCCCGCAGGCGACCATGGTCCGCACGATGACCGAAGGCATCGTGAATAGGTTTTTGAGGTCCGCGAAGGCCGAGATGCTTCAAAAGAACGAGACGGAGATAAGATGTCCGTGTCGAAGATGCAAGCTGAAGAGCCTTATTGCGGACCCGGATTCTGGGCAGGTGCGGGACCACCTGCTGTTGCGTGGTTTCATGGATGGCTATCGGTGGCAAGGTGATGAAGATGACTACGAAGTCGTCCATGCGGGCCGGGCAAGAAATGAGGAAGGGCAGCAAGACAACCACCGCGGCTCGGGCGGGCGAGAAGACGAAGAATCCCCAGGAGATGATCACGACTGTGATGCTGTACACAGTCATCATGTAGAAGATGCAGGACATGATGATGAGGAAGATGCCGGAGCAGGCGATGGGCATGATCATGAAGATGATGATGCCGGCGGAGCAGACGACGCTGGACCATCGATGGGCTGGGTGCAGGACCCTCATATTCAAGAGCTGCTTCTCAAGCAGACGGATAACGCAAGAGCTGCCGCCCGAGAGAAAGCCAAGATGGATCAACTTGAGTTAGACGCGGTTACTCCATTGTATAAAATATATTACAGGGTCGAACTACGGTTGCTCAACCAAATTATTACAAGCACACCAATAATTATACATAATGGCGGACATGACACAGTGGTGTGGAGGCATACTACTGACTCGAGGATAGGGCGGTGGTGGAGAAACACAGCGGGGAGAGAAATACAAGACTCTAAGTCTGTCATCTCATCGAGCGTCGAGGTGAGGCTCGATGAATTTATTTGGTAGCGGAAGCGGATATAAAACAGTGACCAAATCCAGGGTCGCACGAGACTGACTGGGACTCCTCTAAGTGTCGGACTCGCTATCAAACTCTTCATCCATGAGGTCGCCTTCGTCAGCATCTGGCCAAATCAACAAGCCAGTGAGTACTTTGAAAGTACTCGCAAGACAGTTCGGACGTAAGATATAACAAATGCATGCATGGATGCGTCATGATTAATTCACCAATGTACATTCAAAAATTAGCATAACAAGGTAAGTAAAAGGGAAACGGCGGTAGTCCGCCTGAAATCCCAACAAAACATAAATAACAACCGATCGGGTGTCTGAAGCGACGCCACGAAAGGTGAACAAATAAATATAAGGAAATGATGCCACAGTCGGGCGTCTTAGTGACACCACATAAAGGGCTTTAAAAGAAATACCACAGTCGGATGTCGGGGTGACATCACAGAAAGGGCTTTTAAAAGAAATGCCACAGTCGGACGTCGGGGCGACATCACAGAAAGGGCTTTAAAAGAAATGCCACAGTCGGACGTCGGGGCGACATCACAGAAAGGGCTTTAAAAGAAATGCCACTGTCGGACGTCGGGGCGACATCACAGAAAGGACTTTCAAAGAAATGCCACAGTCGGACATCGGGGCGACATCACAGAAAGGGCTTGAAAAGAAAGTAAAATACAACAATGCCACCGTCGGACGTCTGAGCGACATCGCAGAAAGGGCTTTTGTTCACAAGTAAATAATACTCATAATAAACATTTAATTCATGAGAATAAATGGGTTAGTCCATCCACAGGAATAATCATTTAACCGGAATTAGCACTCATGCGAATCACCGGAGTCTCTGCCATCAAAACTGACATTTGATTAGGATAAGATAATATCGATCTAGGACAGGGAATAGATGATTTGGAGGAATATATGACTCTGCAGAGTTTGTACAAATTTTTTCCCACAGCCAACGGATTTCCGTAGTCACGAAGGACTAGTTCCGTTTACGGTATTTCGGAAGAAAACACAGCTAACCAGTACACACCCATCCTACCTCTCGATGCTAGGAATCACCCTAGACATCGTCCAAGAAAAACTTTTGAGACGGGGAGATCACAATCTCGAATAGCATGGGATCAAATTTATATACGCGCGCTCTAAGGGGTGCCCCCCTCTCGGTCCCAACCGGAAACACCCATGCCCCCTGACCGGATGACTGGCTTTAATCCAGGGCCATGGAACCATCATCACGGCCTCTCCTTTTGGTGTGTACCAGAAAAGCGGTTTGCAACTTACTAAACCATACTCCTTGCGGAAAACATGTGGTAGTACAGGGAAGGAAATGAGAGGAACTGGACCGTTACGGTTTGACACTGAAGTCACATAGTCTGGCATAAGACTGGCATGCTACGACACTGCCATCTTACCCATCCTCATGCCAACTCATGGCCATTCATACTCATATCCATCCACTTATGGATCATCAAACTCACTTACCTCAATATTGCATAAAATAACGTTCATCGATATGCTCCTCAACATGCCATGAAACTAACCAAATGCAAAACATGCCAAGACACTCATCATATCAAAAGTTCAAACATGCTTGCCTGGTTCAGAGTAGTCGGAGCCTAGCTCGGTGAAGTTCGCGGCTCCGTCACCTCCTTCGGTATCTACGGTATAAAGAAAATATATGCGCTATCGTAAATACCAAGGAGTGCACAAAAAGTACTCCAAATATTTTTCAAATAAATCTGATAAAAAACTAGACGAAATTTTAAAGAGAACAGAAAAAGAATCAATCAAAACTACTTTTCTGATTAAAAGTTATAAAGGTTTTTGCCCAGGGACTCATCTGTAATGAAACAGAAAGTTTCCAGGGGCTAGCTTATAAAAACAGAAACGCTTCGGCAGAAACTACGCCAGCCCAAAGGGAAAACGCATTTTGCCCGAAGGCGCTTTCAGAAAACGATCCAATAGAGAGGGCAGAGAGGCTGACGGTGGGGTCCCACTCGTCAGGTTTGAACTTTTAAAAAGGGGGGGGGGACGAAGCTAGTCGGCGCCCGAGAGCTGCGGTGGTCGCCGGCGGCGATCCACGACGAGGCAGGGGGATCGGAGGGTACCTTCGTGCTCAGGGCGCCATTCCGCGTCGGTTGGTGGTGGTGGTGGTCGCCGGCGAGTACCACGTCGACGGCGAGCTTTGCTCCGGCGGACGGCGGCTCGGGTGGTCGAGGGACTCGTCGGAGAGGGCTGCAGAGATCAAATTGAGGAGGGGGTTGGGCTCCTGGTAGCTAGAGAGGGTAACGGACGGGGTTTGGGCGCCGGAGATGGCCTCACCGGAGCGAATCGTGGTGGAGGCCGAGGCGGATCTGGGCGGCCAGAGTTGGGGGAGGAGACCTCCTCGAGGACCTCCTAGTGGCCTGGCGGGGCGTTGGTGAGGAGTGGTGATGATGCATGCACGAGGGTGAGCTCGGGGGCCCTTTTTATAGGCGGCCCGAGGCGGTTGCCGTGAACGGGGATCTCCGGCGAGTGATTACGGCGGTGCTGTGGATGTGTAGTGGGATTAGGGGCTTGGGCATCGTCGTTGAGGTCCACCGGTTCCATTTAGGTGCTAAACGAGCTGGGATTTGGTGCTATGGGCGAGCTCGACGGAACAGGGGTGGCGCGGCCCGTCGGCGGCAGGGAGCACGTTCCGTGCTTGCCGGGCCACGGCGACGGTGCCACGGGCGTGCGCTGGCATGGCAGGGACACGCGGAGAGCCAGGGGGTGTTGGGCGGCGCCGAGTGGCGTGGCGAGAGGGCTCGGGCCGTTGTTGGCCACCACGGAAGGTGTAGCCACCGCAGAAGCTTCCAACGCCGGCGAGGCTCGCCGCTACCGACGCCAGGAATCGGCCAAGCATGCGTGCGGGGTGCTGGCCAGTGAGAAGAGGCTGCGTGCAACGCGCCAGGGCGCACTGTGGCCGCGTGATCGAGTCTAACGAAGGGAAAACGACTGAATCTTCTGAACTTTCTGAATTTTGAACAGCAACAGTGCATGCAAGGTGCTCGACAGAATGAATTTGGCCTCTGGTGATTTTTCCTTGAGCTGATTTTTGGTGGAGTGGCTACTCATTGCTCCAGTAGGCTGCATGATTTTTGGTGGAATTTTTGGAGGAGTGTAGATATGAATTTCACCAAATTTGGCAAATCTGGTCCAAACTTGCAGAGACTGAATTTTGAAAAATTTGAAAAGAGGAGGAGTGGATCAAGATGGTTCTGGGTTGTGGGTACAAAGGACTATCCAGGAGAGTTGGTTTGAGGTCAAAACTCAAATGCAATAGGGTACTTGCTTTGAAAATCACTCAGGCTCCAAATAATTTTCAGAATTGATTTGAGAGGAAAATATTTAGAAAAAAAAATCCAAAACTTGCTTGGATTAGTTGGGACAGAGAACTTAGGTTGATCACAAGGAGTAGGGGAGGTTTTGGAGGGGTTTTATCACATGGGCAAAAATGCAAAGTCATGGGTGGTTTTCAAGATATGAAAATCCCAAGTTTTTCATAGAGTTTCATTTTAAAAGAAAAAGATTAAACTCCAAAAATGAATTTGAGAGGGAACCAATAGAGAAGAAGTTTCAAAAGGTCAAACACCAAAGTTTGAAAAAAATAAAATCCTTGCCAAAGCAAAGGAAGTTTTTTAAGAGGAAGGTTTTCTAAAAAAAAATTAAAAGGCCTCTTTTCAAAAACCACAAAGTTTTTGATAAAAACCAAATTAAAATTTTGGAGTGTCACATTACCATTGTCACTACAAAAAAATACACTTCCGTGATGATACATGTTTGTCACAGTAGGTCGCGTTTTTTGTCATGCATGTACATCCATGACGATTTTATGACAGAATCAAGATAGTCATACCTGTGCTGTCGTAGAAGTGTTCCATGACATTACCAAAATTATCATCATGGAAGTGTCCACTTCCATGACGATAAATCGTGCGTCACAGAAGTGCTTTCGTCAAGGGTGACCGACACATGGCATCCATCATAAGGGAACGCCGTTAAGCTATCGGGTCGGGTTTTGGATCCGATAACTTGTTAACAGCCCCGAGTAATGGGAAATTTCCACGTGTAAAATTCTTATTGGCCGGACGAAACACGTGTCAACTCGTCAGTGGGTCAGATAGGCGCCTATGATATGTCGACACGTGCCATGGCCCACCACAGGCCCATTTAGCTTACAAAGCCGGCCCGTTTGACTTGGTCAAAAGTTAACGGGTTGGCCCATGAAAAGCCTGTTAACGGTCTCTTCGCCAATAGCCCATTTTACGGACCATTAACTCACGACCCGTTAGGACCTAAAGGAAATCGGCCCAACAACGTCATGTGGGCCGTCGAATATAACACCAGCCCATTTCACTTTCGGCCCATGTATGACCCACGACGTCTTTCGGCCCATATGAGGCCTTCGTATCTTTTGGCCCTTTACAGGCCCACAGTGACTCTAGCCCATAGTGAACAGTAATTTTCTTTGTACCCCTTAACGGCCTATGATTTACATGGGCCGTTTCCAGCCCGTGTTAGCTTTCGGCCTATTGACGGCCCATACGTTCTTGGGCTCCTTTTCGGCCCTGGATTACTTCCGGCCCGTTACTGGCATGTTCCCCTAATGGGCCAAATTCGACCCATGGCAAGAGTCGGCCTGTTACTGGCCTGTTACCCTAATGGGCCAAATTCGGCCCATGGCAAGAGTCGGCCCGTTTCTGGCCTGTTAACCCATTGCGCCGTTTCCAGCCCGTCCTATATTCTAGCCCATTAACGACCCATTATGCCTGTGACAGAATTAAGCCTTTGCTGTCCTACGGCCTGTTAACGGCCTGTTACCGTGCTGGGCCGATACCAATTACGCCCGTTTACGGCCCATGTAGACCCATTTATCCGACGGCCCGAGGCCCACTGATTCTACGACCCTGCTGGAGGCCCATTTATCGACGGCCCGTAGGAGACCCATGGATCCTACGGCCCATAGGAGACCCATGGATCCTATGACCCGTATATGGCCCATGGTAGTTGCGGCCACTAGCAAACCAGGGAAAAAGAAGACTAGGAAATAAATAAGGCTGAAACTAACGCTAGGCTATTAAGGCGATTGCACAGATTACATCCACTCGGCATCAAAGATCGCCACCAGTGCAAATATAGGGAACACCCTACACTATACAAAAATGGCTTGCTATTTTCTTCAGCCGGTGGCTGCACGTTAAGAATAAATTTTGTGTCGCACCAAAACAAATTACAACTATATAACAAAAGGAAGGTTGGCATAAAACTTAATAGTCTAGCAGATAAATGCACCACCAGAAGTTCAGAAGCTCAGTTCATTTGACCTGACTGTTATGTTTTCATGATGTATTGTCCGATGGAGCACCATAACCATCGCCTTCATTTCCCCTAGGCTCCTGAACAACATAGCAAATGTCTGATAGTCTGGTTTCAAAACCATGCATATCTTGACGACATCGAATAATGTCTCTCCTTGTTTCACAAAGGGTCTCTGTTAGGGAATGGACTTGTGTCTGGAGCGCAGATACAACATTGCTTTGAGCTTGCATATCTTGATCATGAGGTAGTTTAGACGATATTGCCTTAACAACCAACCCAGTATTATGCAGGAACGTGCTTTTGGCAGTGTTAGTGGACAAGTACTGACCCACTGCAGCAAGAGCTGACATTGCGGTTATAGTTGCCTCACCACCTTCAGAAGGTGGTGGTTCCACCATTTTTTCCATAACTCACTGAAAACTTGAGGTTTTACATTAGTAGTACCAGAACAGAAGATATTAAGGAGGCAACAAAACCAAACAAAATAGCTTTGGTCTATATACAGAACTTATTCTGGTGAACCCATGTAAAATATTAGTTGTATTTTATTGCAAAGTACATAATAAAACCAGGTTCCAAACATATGACCATGTACCGTCGCTAATGTATTGTCTATTTCTTCACATTGTATTGAGGGCTAATGATAAAGAGACGAAGTTTATAATACGGTAAGCATAGTATGACATCATTCATATCACAAAACAACTGAGAACAGACAAATAGGCAATTGTAACGTTGTGTGGGCAAGTCCAGCACGGAACTAGATTACGGGTCAAGATCAAAGGAACATCACTCCTCTCTTTTAAACCTTGTAAGGTGCAATGATATGCTAAGACAATTGTGTATAAAATTGAAAAGAGTAATACACATTGGCTGTAAACCATGCAGTTCAAGGCACAAGTCAGAGTAAGTAGTAGTTAAAAGGCATGAGGATTAAGGACTTACAACAACGGCTTTGACTGGTGTAGTCATGCCCTTCTTCTTGCTGGTGTGACAGTCCTTGAAGATTTCCACAGCATTTGGTTCAGGTACTTTTTGGTCCTTGCGGGCTTTCCTCTACATTTCGAACAAGTCAATATAGATCTGATAATATGGTACAACAAGAAGAGTGAAACAACAGCTAATTACAAGAGCCTCGCAGTGTGCAATATAGCTACGAGATCCTGTCGTTGTTGGAATTTCACTTTCGTACGGTTGGCCTTGTTCTTTGAACAGTTCACCTACAAGAAGATAGATTTGTGTGGCACTGATACGTCTCCAACGTATCTATAATTTTTGATTGCTCCATGCTACTTTATCTACTGTTTTGGACTATATTGGGCTTTATTTTCCACTTCTATATTATATTTGGGACTAACCTATTAACCGGAGGCCGAGCCTAGAATTGCTATTTTTTTTGCCTATTTCAGTATTTCGAAGAAACAGAATATCAAACGGAGTCCAAATGGAATGAAACCTTTGGGCACGTGCTTTTCTCACCGAACGTGATCCAGGAGACTTGGACCCTGCTCCAAGGAATAACCGAGGAGGTCACGAGGGTGGGGGGCGCCCCCCCCACCCCGGGCGTGCCCCCTGCCTCGTGGGCCCCTGTTGCTCCACCGACGTACTCATTCCTCCTACATATACCTACGTACCCCCGTCAGATCAAAGACAGAGCCAAAAACCTAATTCCACTGCCGCAACTTTCTGTATCCACGAGATCCCATCTTGGGGCCTGTTCTGGAGATCCGCCGGAGGGGGCATCTACCATGGAGGGCTTCTACATCAACACCATAGCCTCTCCGATGAAGTGTGAGTAGTTTACTTCAGACCTTCGGTTCCATAGCTAGTAGCTAGATGGCTTCTTCTCTCTTTTTGGATCTCAATACAATGTTCCCCCCTCTCTTGTGGAGATCTATTTGATGTAATCTTCTTTTTGCGGTGTGTTTGTTGAGACCGATGAATTGTGGGTTTATGATCCAGCTTTTCTATGAATAATATTTGAATCTTCTCTGAATTTTTTTATGTATGATTGAGTTTTCTATGCAAGTCTCTTCGAATTATCCGTTTGGTTTGGCCAACTAGATTGGTAGTTCTTGCAATGGGAGAAGTGTTTAGCTTTGGGTTCAATCTTGCGGTGTCCTTACCCAGTGACAGCAGGGGCAGCAAGGCACGTATTGTATTGTTGCCATCGAGGATAACAAGATGGGTTTTTTATCATATTGCATGAATTTATCCCTCTACATCATGTCATCTTGCTTAAGGCGTTACTCTGTTTTTAACTTAATACTCTAGATGCATGTTGGATAGCGGTCGATGAGTGGAGTAATAGTAGTAGATGCAGAATCGTTTCGATCTACTTGACTCGGACGTGATGCCTATACACATGATCATACCTAGATAACATCATAATTATTCGCTTTTATATTAATTTCTCAACAGTAATTTGTTCAGCCACCGTAGAATATTTATGCTCTTGAGAGAAGCCACTAGTGAAACCTATGGCCCCCAGGTCTATTCTCATCATATCAATCTCTATTACTTATTTACTTGCTTTGTTTTTTACTTTGCCTTTTACTTTTTACTTTGCATCTCTATATCAAAAATACCAAAAATATTATTTATTATCTCTATCAGATCTCACCCTCGTAAGTGACCGTGAAGGGATTGACAACCCTAATTTGGTTGCGAGTAGCTATCATTTTGTGTAGGTACGAGGGACTCATGCGTGATCTCCTACTGGATTGATACCTTGGTTCTCAAAAACTGAGGGAAATACTTATGCTACTTTACTGCATCATCCTCTCCTCTTCGGGGAAATCCAATGCAGTGCTCAAGAGGTAGCAAGAAGAATTTCTGGCGCCGTTGCCGGGGAGTTTGCACAAAATTCAACTATACCAAGTACCCATCACAATCCCTATCTCTCGCATTACATTATTTGCCTCTCGTTTTCCTCTCCCCCACTTCACCCTTGCCGTTTTATTCGCCCTCTCTTTCCCAATCTCCTCCTCTCTTTTCCTTTCGCCTTTTTCTCGTTTGCCTTTTTGCTTGCTCGTGTGTTAGTTTGTTCACCTTGTCATTATGACTAGCCTCCTATCTTCTCCATTATGTCCCGAGAATGAAGTTTTAAATTTTAAGCAAAGGGAGGGAGAAAATCTAAAAGACGCTTGGTATAGAATTTGCAATGCTCAAAATAGATCTACCAGGAAGCAATCTACTTCGGTTCTTCTTTGTAATTTTTATGTAGGTCCTAATCCTTGGTTTAGATATATCCTTGATACCATTACCGGAGGGAATTTCTTGGGTAGCCATACTTTTGATTCTTACAATGCTTTAATAGATTTATTTGGCTCACCACCTCCTTTGATTAATGGAACTATGTTAACTTTGGAGCATGTTATGCAAAGACTTGAAATTATTGAGAATAAAGTTGCTACCATTGAATCAATTGAAAATCTTGATAAAAAGATCCATAATCAAATTACCCAATATGGCTCTAAGGTAGGAACGACTTTGAAAAATATTAAAGAAAAAGAACCCATAGTCCACAAGAATCGATAAGCTAGAGGGTATCATTACCAACTTGGGAACTGCTTTTTCCTCCATTCAAAACACTCCAAGTTCGTCTACTAAAAAACCTAAGCTTATTTATGTTCCTAAGAGTAAGGATGAATCGTCTAGTAAGGAAACTGCGGATCTTAAATCTATAAGTGTTCATCCCAATCTTTTTGCCATCATTAAGGAACCTATTGCTATGAGTGAATTTTTTCAATCTTGAGCCTAAGAGTTTGATAATTACTGGAAAGAAAGAAAGTTCTAAAAAAGATAGATGCCTCATTGAAGAATTGCCTACCAAAGATGGCAAAACCTAGATCTATCCTTGCGTTTATGCCTAGCTAGGGGCGTTAAACGATAGCGCTTGTTGGGAGGCAACCCAATTTTATTTTTTGTTTTTTGTTTTTGTTCCTGTTTAGTGTTAAATTTTATTTCTACTTTCTGTTTAGATGTGTTTTTATGTTTTAATTAGTGTTTGTGCCAAATAGAACCTATAGGATAAGCTATGATGATAGTTGATTTGATTCTGCTGAAAAACAGAAACTTTGCACTCACGAGAAAAACTTCAATAAATCACAGAAACGTGCTTTTTCATTGATTCTTTTTGCTGCTGATCAATAAACAAATTTTCCAGTACATCCTATTTTGGTAGAATTTTTAGAGTTCTAGAAGTTTGCGATAGTTACAGATTGCTACAGACTGTTCGGTTTTTGACAGATTCTGTTTTTCGTGTGTTGTTTGCTTATTTCAATGCATCTATGGCTAATAAATTAGTTTATAAAACATAAGGAAGTTGGAATACAGTAGGTTTAACACCAATATAAATAAAGAATGAGTTCATTACAGTACCTTAAAGTAGTCTTTTGTTTTCTTTCACTAACGGAGCTCACGAGATTTCTATTGAGTTTTGTGTTGTGAAGTTTTCAAGTTTTGGGTGAATTCTTTTGATGGATTATGGAACAAAGAGTGGCAAGAGCCTAAGCTTGGGGATGCCCATGGCACCCCCAATATAATCCAAGGACACCAAAAAGTCAAAGCTTGGGGATGCCCCTGAAGGCATCCCCTCTTTCGTCTACTTCCATCGGTAATTTACTTGGAGCTATATTTTTATTCACCACATGTTATGTGTTTTGCTTGGAGCGTCTTGTATTATTTGCATCTTTGCTTGTTAGTTTACCACAATCATCCTTGCTGTACACACCTTTTGAGAGAGCAATACATGATTTGGAATTTGCTAGAATACTCTATGTGCTTCACTTATATCTTTTGAGCTTGATAGTTTTGCTCATAGTGCTTCACTTATATCTTTTGAGCGTAATAATTTTTGCTCTAGTAATTCACTTAGATCTTTTAGAGCACGGTGGTGGATTTGTTTTAAAGAAACTATTTATCTCTCATGCTTCACTTAGATTATTATGAGAGTCGTTAATAGCATGGTAATTTGCTTAATGTTAATATACTTGGTATTCAAGATATGTGAAACTTTCTTTTGAGTGCGTTGAATACTAAGATAAGTTTGATGCTAGATAATTGTTTTGAGATATGGAGGTGATAATATCAAAGCAATGCTAGTTAGGGTGATTATGAATTTAAAGAATGCTTGTGTTGAAGTTTGTGATTCCCGTAGCATGCACGGATGGTGAACCGCTTTGTGATAAAGTCGGAGCACAATTTTATTTATTGATTGTCTTCCTTATGAGTGGCAGTCGGGGACGAGCGATGGTCTTTTCCTACCAATCTATCCCCCTAGGAGTATGCGTTTAGTGATTTGGTTCTTGATGACTTCTAAATTTTTGCAACAAGTGCATGAGTTCTTTTGATTAATGTTGAGTCCATGGATTATACGCACTCTCACCCTTCCACCATTGCTAGCCTCTCTAATACCACGCACTTTTCGCCGGTATCATACACCCACCATATACCTTCCTCAAAACAGCCACCATACCTACCTATCATGGCATTTCCATAGCCATTCCGAGATATATTGCCATGCAACTTTCCACCATTCTGTTCATATGACACACATTACTTTTGTCATATTGCCTTTTGCATGAACATGTAGTTGACATTGTATTTGTGGCAAAGCCACCATTCATAATTCTTTCATACATGTCACTCTTGATTCATTGCATATCCCGGTACACCGTCGGAGGCATTCATATAGAGTCATATTTTGTTCTAGTATCGAGTTGTAATTGTTGAGTTGTAAGAAAAAATAAAAGTGTGATGATCATCATTATTAGAGCATTGTCCCAGTGAGGAAAGGATGATGGAGACCATGATTCCCCCATAAGTCGGGATGAGACTCCGGACTTTATGAAAAATAAAAGAGGCCAAAGAAGCCTAAACAAAAAAAAGAGGCCAAATAAGCCCACCAAAATAAAAAAATGAGAGAAAAATAGAGAAGGGACAATGCTACTATCCTTTTACCACACTTGTGCTTCAAAGTAGCACCATGATCTTCATGATAGAGAGTCTCATATGTTGTCACTTTATATACTAGTGGGAATTTTTCATTATAGAACTTGGCTTGTATATTCCAATGATGGGCTTCCTCAAAAGTGCCCTAGGTCTTCGTGAGCAAGCAAGTTGGATGCACACCCACTTAGTTTCTTTTGTTGAGCTTTCATATACTTATAGTTCTAGTGCATCCGTTGCATGGCAATTCCCTACTCACTCACATCAATATCTATTGATGGGCATCTCCATAGCCCATTGATACGCCTAGTTTATGAGAGACTATCTTCTCCTTTTTTGTCTTCTCCACAACCACCATTCTATTCCACCTATAGTGCTATGTCCATGGCTCACGCTCATGTATTGCGTGAAACTTGAAAAAGTTTGAGATTATTAAAGTATGAAACAATTGCTTGGCTCGTCATCGGGGTTGTGCATGATTAAATACTTTGTGTGATGAAGATAGAGCATAGACAGACTATATGATTTTGGAGGGATAACTTTCTTTAACCATGCTATTTTGAGAAGACATGATTGCTTTGATTAGTACGCTTGAAGTATTATTACTTTTATGTCAATATGAACTTTTGTCTTGAATCTTTCGGATCTGAATGTTCATACCACAATTAAGAAGATTTACATTGAAATTATGCCAAAGTATCACTCCGCATCAAAAATTCTTGTTTATCATTTACCTACTCAAGGACAAGCAGGAATTAAGCTTGGGGATGCTTGATACGTCTCCAACATATCTATAATTTTTGGTTGCTCCATGCTACTTTATTTACTGTTTTGGACTATATTGGGCTTTATTTTCCACTTTTATATTATTGGGACTAACCTATTAACCGGAGGCCCAGCCCAGAATTGCTGTTTTTGCCTATTTCAGTATTTCGAAGAAACAGAATATCAAACGGAGTCCAAACGGAATGAAACCTTCGGGACGTGATTTTCTCACCGAACGTGATCCAGGAGAGTTGGACCCTGCTCCAAGGAATAACCGAGGAGGTCACGAGGGTGGGGGGCGCGCCCCCTGCCTCGTGGGCCCCCTGTTGCTCCACCGACATACTCCTTCCTCCTACATATACCTACGTACCCCCGTCAGATCAAAGACGGAGCCAAAAACCTAATTCCACCGCCGCAACTTTCTGTATGCACGAGATCCCATCTTGGGGCCTGTTCTGGAGCTCCACCGGAGGGGGCATCTACCACGAGGGCTTCTACATCAACACCATAGCCTCTCCAATGAAGTGTGAGTAGTTTACTTCAGACCTTCGGGTCCATAGCTAGTAGCTAGATGGCTTCTTCTCTCTTTTTGGATCTCAATACAATGTTCTCCCCCTCTCTTGTGGAGATCTATTCGATGTAATCTTCTTTTTGCGGTGTGTTTGTTGAGACCGATGAATTGTGGGTTTATGATCCAGCTTATCTATGAATAATATTTGAATCTTCTCTGAATTATTTTATGTATGATTGAGTTATCTTTCCAAGTCTCTTCGAATTATCCGTTTGGTTTGGACAACTAGATTGGTAGTTCTTGCAATGGGAGAAGTGTTTAGCTTTGGGTTCAATCTTGCGGTGTCCTTACCAAGTGACAGCAGGGGCAGCAAGGCATGTATTGTATTGTTGCCATCGAGGATAACAAGATGGATTTTTTATCATATTGCATGAATTTATCCCTCTACATCATGTCATCTTGCTTAAGGCGTTACTCTGTTTTTAACTTAATACTCTAGATGCATGCTGGATAGCGGTCGATGAGTGGAGTAATAGTAGTAGATGCAGAATCGTTTCGATCTACTTGTCTCGGACATGATGCCTATACACATGATCATACCTAGATAACATCATAATTATTCGCTTTTCTATCAATTGGTCAACAGTAATTTGTTCACCCACTGTAGTGAAACCTATGGCCCCCGGGTCTATTCTCATCATATCAATCTCTATTACTTATTTACTTGCTTTGTTTTTTTACTTTGCCTTTTACTTTTTACTTTGCATCTCTATATCAAAAATACCAAAAATATTATTTATTATCTCTATCAGATCTCACCCTCGTAAGTGATCGTGAAGGGATTGACAACCCCTAATCGCGTTGTTTGCGAGTAGCTATCGTTTTGTGTTGGTACGAGGGACTCGTGCGTGATCTCCTACTGGATTGATACCTTGGTTCTCAAAAACTGAGGGAAATACGTATGCTACTTTACTGCACCATCCTCTCCTCTTAGGGAAAATCCAACGCAGTGCTCAAGAGGTAGCAGGCACATGCGTAAATAGGACTTCAATATGTGATCTGATCACATATATATAATGTTCCTGATACTTCGGATCAGATCAGTGTTTAACAAGGCCCCTCTAGTCTTCATCCGATATATTTTCCACTGGAGATGTTTGGGAAAGTTCACTGTTAGCCTTGCCTTCAAAGTGAGTTTTCCTTAAGTTATACCGATACTGTCGCAGAGCAGACTTGAAAACGTGGGTGCAAGCTTGTCTGGTTGCATCATCTTGGCTATCCAACTTGAACCTCATCTGTTGAAAATTATGGGAGTCTCATTATCAGCAACCTAGAAAGTATGGGACAGAGCAAGACGATATTATTAGTTTCCATACATAACCATACTTACAGATAAATGGTCGAGGAAGGTGTTGAACTGGGTTTCGTCTTTGTCATTCCTGTACTGAATCCATGTTGGGAGGATACGTACATGACACCTAACGGCAACCGCTGCCTCTGATACTAACTTGGCTGACTCTGTAGCATCACGTGGCCTTTTTAAACCTGCGTCAAAACGGATCTCCATTCTTCCTCCTCTAGATTTAGTTAACCTATATCAAGCAATATCCCTGATGTTTGTTTCCTCTTGCGCCTAGGTGCTAGTCCAACAACGAACATAGGAAGTGTTAGTGTACATCAAACTGTGAGACTACATATAAAGAAGCATGCAACTGTAACTTGACTCCAGCAACTACCTTCTTGCTGTTGAAGCTCACAAGGTTCATCTGATATTGCCAACTCGTCTTGTGTAAAGAGTGCTTGGGAAGTAGTGTCAGGTGGCAAGGGAGCTTGGGAACGTGCTGCTAGCTCAGTTGACGCACGAGTAAGTTGTGCAGCTAGTAGTACTGTGGTAGGTGTTGCAAGAACTAGGGCTGTCTCTGCTTGTTTGGTGGCAGCTATTTGTTTCTGCTTGGCTTTTTTTGTAGCTCGTGTAGCATGGGATGGCGTGTTTGTAGAATTTTCCACTGGACTTTAACCTTCTATTGCACCATCAGTACCAGCAGAATCTGCAGGATTCATCCGCTTCTCATTCCCTGCCATTATGTGTTTCTTCCTCTTTCTCTATGCCATGTTAAGTCAAGCCGACAAGAAAAATGAATAGCAATTTAGTTCTTCAGAACAAATTGATGCATGATGCAGACGAACTGAACTTTGATGTTAGACAACCACATGATAGGAGGATGTAATATGTATGAAAAACAGGACGGAAGAGATAACCAGAACTATTATGTGTAAACTAAGAAGAAGACATTTCACCAAATTAGAAGCAATGCAATGGAAGGTAGACACCATATGAAAGATGCTACAAATATCGCTCTGCCAAGTTAACATTGTCTCATCATAAATGACGTTTAAACAAATGTGAAGCAGTACAAGAAATAAATCATATGCAAGATGCGAAGAACATCACATTACCATGTTAGAGGTCTCTCGTCATTAGTGCCATTGCATATTCACAGCATTGCATATTCACAGCTTATGATGTGTAAACTAAGGAGAAGGCATTTCAACAAATTAGAAGCAATGAAAGCTAGACACCATATGAAAGATGCAACGAATATCACTCTACCAACTTAAAACTGTCTCGTCATAAGTGTTATTTCAACAAATTAGTAGTACAAGCTAGAAAAGAATGTGAGATGTAACCTATGTCACACTCCGAAGTCAAACGTGAGTTATGATAAGTGATTGTTGCAGGTTACACAACAATAGTAATTTGATGTAAGAACATGGTGTGATAGACAGATATTGTATGTTCTAGAAATAGGAACACGTGTCTTATTCAAGTATAATGTGTAAAGTAAGCAGATGGAATTCAAAAAAATTAGAAGCAATACAAGCTAGACATCACACATAACATGCAACCACATATAACAGTGCCAAGTTAGAGGGAACACCGGTGATGCTGCACTAGGGGAGACGTGCTCATCTAAACACAGCTTTGTTGAGTGTCTATGCATGTGTTGTCTTGGAAATCATCTTGGGGGTGTGGAGGAGTAGAAACTGCAGAGGCCCTCCGTTCGGAAGGAGCACCTTTATCCGCTGCCTTGCTAACTTCCTTCCGTGCTTTATTGATTTTTAATTGTCAAGCAAAACCGACAAGAAAAAGCAATAAAATTCTCTCTTCAGAACTCAATGCATGATACTGACAATCACTACTTTGATGTAAGGCAAACGCATGATACCAGGATGGAATATGTACGAAAAACAAGACGGCATGGCATGTTCACAACTGTTTGTGTAAACTAAGAAGAAACCATTCCAGCAAATAAGAAGCAATGCAAGCTGGACACCACATGAAAGATGCAACCAATATGACTCTGCCAAGTTAAAAGCGTCCCATCATAAATGGAATTTCAACAAATTAGAAGCAGCGCATGCTATAAATCATATGAAAGATGCAACTAATATCACACTGCATATACTAATGGTGTCTCGTCATATTGATTGATGCGGGATACAAAAAAACAATAGTATTATGTAAGGACATGCTTAATAGACAGATGTACTATGTACTAAACATAGGAAGGCATGTCACATTAATAGGTATAATGTATAAGCTAAGCAGACTAGCACATGCAGTTTAACCAGATTGGAAGAATTACAATCTGGACACCATATGCAACATGCAACCACATATCACGTTGTCAAGTTAGAGCAAGCACCTGCGATGCTAGTGTAGGGGAAATGCTGTAATCAACTACAGAGCTACGTTCACTATCTTCATCTAGCATTTCTGTTTCTTGAGAATCATGTCGGGAGGCTGACGGTACATTCTTTAAATGAGGAGTAGTCCCCTTGCATGCCTGCCTCGTCATAAGTGATTGATGAGGGATACACAAGAACATTAGTTTGATGTAAGAACATGGTTAATACACAGATGTACTAGTATGTACCAAAAACATAAAGGCATGTCATATTCAAAGGTATAATGTGTAAGCTAAGCAGATGCAATTTAACCAAATTGGAAGCAATACAAGATAGACATCTGGCTGGAGTGGTGAGCATGATCATCTAGGACCTGAGAGCCTGGTGGGAGGCGGGCTGCTTCGCCACCATTGCAGCTTTTTAGTTGGCTTCCAGGTGATGCCTATCTTAGCTGGGCTTGTCACTGGCTCGGCTAGTGCCCTGACTAGCTATTTGTCTTCTAGTGCTCACCGGATGGTGGTTCATGTAAAAAAATATCTTTCCTTATCAGACCAACTTCAGCCTTTCGAATACAAGCTAGACACCATATGGAACATGCAACCACATATCACACCGCGAAGTTAAAGCAAGCACCTGGGATGGTGGTTCATTGCGAGCGAGGTCATCAACTCCAGAGCTACGTTTACCGTCTCCATCTGCTGACATTGCACCCTTTATAGCGCTGTAACATGTCGTGCATACCCGCGAAGAAAGCTGGTGTGACTTCTCTCTTTTATTTGCTGCTTATCTTTCGGCAGACTCTGAAATACCCTTGCATAAAAACACAATAGTGAGAGTATGGGTGAAGTGTGTGCAGAACTAGTGGACTGTAAAAGTAGCAGATAGCAGGTGGCTGAAAAATAAATGAAGGAGACATATGATAGCTCTACAACATTGCATGGCAAACAAAATTAGATTCTACTCTGTATGATTTTGTAATATATGAGCACAGGAAATGCAGGTACTCCTCCAGCACACCACCACATGTGGTCATATCTAAGATAACAGTCGACTGAAAATAAATAGGTCAGTCGATTTTTTTAATGAACCGTCCGATCTATAAGGAACGGGCAGATGGCCTTCGTCTACCTCCCGCCAGTCACTGTTGACGATATTTCTCGAACCGCTAGCGACCACCAGCCCAGACCCCTGCCTCCGCCGTCCTGCCCTCCCCTCGACCTCACACCACCGCCATCCCTTAAATCCCGGCCGACCTCCAGATCGGGCGCCAGTAGCTCTAGGCCGCACACGTACCTAAGATAAACACCAAGGCGCTGCTTCCCCGGCGTAATAGGCGTACTAGCGCCTGTTACGCCGGGTGAGGGAGTCCTGGATAAGGGGGTGTCCGGACAGCCGGACTGTATACATCGTCCGGACTATAGAAGCGTCAAGATACAAGACTCAAGACTACGCCTCGTGTCCGGATGGGACTCTCCTTTGCGTGGAAGACAAGCTTGGCGATCCGGATATTATGTTTCCTTCCTTGTAACCGACTCCATGTAAACCCTAGCTCTCTGGTGTCTATATAAACCGGAGAGGATGGTCCTTAGAAGGCCGATCACAATTACAATCATACCATCATAGGCTAGCTCTTAGGGTTTAGCCTCTACGATCTCGTGGTAGATCTACTCTTGTACTACACATATCTTCAATATTAATCAAGCAGGAAGTAGGGGTTTACCTCCATCGAGAGGGCCCGAACCTGGGTAAACATTGTGTCCCTTGCTTCCCGTTACCATCAGCCTAAGACGCACAGATCGGGACCCCCTACCCGAGATCCGCCGGTTTTGACACCGACATTGGTGCTTTCATTGAGAGTTCCTCTGTGTCGTTGCTTCGAGGCTTGATGGCGTCTTCAATCGTCAACAACACGGTCCAGGGTGAGACTTTTCTCCCCGGACAGATCTTTGTGTTCGGCGGCTTCGCACTGCGGGCCGATTCGCTTGGCCAGTTGGAACAGATCGATAGCTTCACCCCTGGCCACCAGATCAGGTTCGGAAACTTGAACTACACGGCAGATATCCGTGGAGACTTGATCTTCGACGGATTCGAGCCTATGCCAGGAGCGCCGGACAGTCACAACGAGCATGGCCTAGACCTGCTGTTGGACAATGCTCGGGACATCACCCCCGCAGCAGCCCCGAATCTAAATCAGGGGCAGGTTGCTTTGCCTATGGACGGAGGGCTGGGCCCCGCCCCGCAGGCCGCACACTCATCAGCGGTGGAGCCGAACACAAGTCTCACCTCTGTGGAGGCCTGTAACCCCGGGCCCCCGGACTCGTATCCGATCATTGGTCCCGGTCTGCTCGGTCTTGAGCCAACCGAGATAGGTTGGGCTCCGGTAATGGAGTTTACCATTGCGGACATCTTTCAGCACTCGCCCTTTGGTGACATGCTGAACTCATTAAAGTCTCTCTTTTTGTCAGGAGGCTCTGGGCCGAACTATGTTTGACCCGAGTGGGAAGCAGGCGACGAAGGAATTCAGTGCCCACCCACCACCCACTTCATTGCCACGATCGAAGATTTAACTGACGTGCTTGACTTCGACTCTGAAGACATCGACGGTATGGACGACGATGCAGGAGAAGCTCCAGAATCCCTGGGGCGCGGGACTACTACCTTGTCACACGATATATACATGGTAGATACGCCTAATAAGGATGACAATGATAATCCGAGAGATAAAACACCCGGGCAAAAGCCAAAAAGGTGGCGCATACGCCGCTCAAAGTCCAGCAATTGCAAAAATAGCGACAAGAGCGCAAGAAGGGTCGATATACCCGCAAACTCCAAAAGCAACAACGACCACATGGACCCAGCGATGGAGCAGGATGAGCCAGGTCACGCCAAACCAAGTTCGGAGCAAATACCCGATCACAATGATCCGGAGGGACGAGCTCATGAAGCCGCCCCAGAACAGGAAGACAGTCCGGACGACGATGCATTCATCATCCCGGACGAACAAGTGGAATGAGACAATCTCCACAGAAAGCTTATGGCCACCGCAAGAAGTCTAAAAAAAGCAGAAGCAACGGCTCAAGGCCGCACAGGAAAAGCTAAGTCGCAGATGGAATAAGGCGCTAGACACTGAAGAAAGATATGGTGATGACCGCCATACGAAAAGCTATCCGAAGAGCATGCTACTGCAGAATTCGACGACGCGGCCGTTCCACCAAAAGAAAATTCGACCAAGAAACCAGACGTACCGCTTCACAACCATAACAGAGCAGCTGCGAACGCTGCGCACGATCTACATGAGCATCTGGATAAGAAGGCCGGTGCAGCCAGGTCCATCTATGGATCTAAAAGACACACCCCGGCGAAGGACTATGGTCACCCAAATGCTCATACAAGCCAGATACCAGTTTGGAATAAGCTCCGGACACAACACAACCGACTACATGCCACAACGCATCCAGATACAGAGGGGCTGCTCACCCCCTGTGCTTCACCAAAGAAGTACTGGACCATGAATTCCCACAAGGCATCAAACCTGTGAACATAGAAGCATACGACGGCACGACAGACCCAGGGGTCTGGATTCAGGATTTTATCCTGCATATTCACATGGCTCGTGGGGATGACCTCCACGCCATCAAATACCTTCCCCTAAAGCTAAATGGACCAGCTCGACACTGGTTTAAAGGCCTCCCCGAAAATTCAATTGGGAGTTGGGAGGAACTCGAAGATGCTTTCAGGGCCAATTTCCAAGGGACTTATGTCCGGCCTCCGGATGGAGACGACCTAAGTCACATAATCCAACAGCCCGGAGAGTCCGCCCGCAAGCTTTGGAACAGATTCCTCACTAAGAAGAATCAAATTGTCGATTGTCCGGACGCCGAAGCCTTAGCGGCATTCAAACACATCATCCGTGACGAATGGCTCGCCCGACACCTCGGCCAAGAAAAGCCAAGGACAATGGCAACCTTAACAAGCCTTATGACCCGCTTTTGCGCGGGTGAAGATACGTGGCTGGCCCGTAAAGGCACTAGCGACCCCAGCACATCCGAAATAAGGGATGGCAACGAGAAGCCACGGCGCAATAAAAAGAAACGCCAAAACAAGGAAGAGAGCCCGGATAATACGATGGTCAACGTCGGATTCAGTGGCTCTCAACCTGATGAGCAAACGAATCCATTTAAAGGCAGTAAAGAGGGACCGTCTGGTCTGAACAGAGTCCTGGACAGACTATGCCAAATTCATGGCACCCCAGAGAAACCTGCGAACCACACCCATAGAGAGTGCTGGGTCTTCAAGCAGGCCTGAAAATTAAATGCCGAACACAAGGGGAGGGACACACCAAGCAAAGACGAGGATGAACCTCGCCAGCGGAACACTGGGGGACAGAAAAAATTCCCGCCAGAGGATAAAACTGTTGGGGAACTTTGCAGAAAACAAAAAATTTCCTATGGTTTCACCAAGATCAATCTATGAGTTCATCTAGCAACGAGAGAGAGGAGTGCATCTACATACCCTTGTAGATCGAGCGGAAGCGTTCAAGAGAACGGGGTTGAGGGACTCGTACTCGTCGTGATCCAAATCACCGGAGATCCTAGCGCCAAACGGACGGCACCTCCGCGTTCAACACACATACGGTCAGCATGACGTCTCATCCTTCTTGATCCAGCAAGGGGGAAGGAGAGGTTGATGAAGATCCAGCAGCACGACGGCGTGGTGGTGGATGCAGCAGGGATCCCGGCAGGGCTTCGCCAAGCGTCTGCGGGAGGGAGAGGTGTAGCAAGGGAGAAGGGAGGCGCCAAGTGCAAGGGTGCGGCTGCCCTCCCTCCCCCTCTTTATATAGGGATCCTAGGGGGGGGTGCCGGCCCTAGGAGATTGAATCTCCAAGGGGGGCGGCGGCCAAGGGGGGTGCCTTGCCCCCAAGGCAAGTGGAGGCGCCCCCTCCCCTAGTGTTCCCAACCCTAGGCACAGGGGGGGCCCAAGGGGGGGGCGCACCAGCCCACCAGGGGCTGGTTCCCCGCCCACTTCAGCCGATGGGGCCCTCCGGGATGGGTGGCCCCACCCGGTGGACCCCCGGGACCCTTTCGGTGGTCCCGATACAATACCGGTGACCCCCGAAACTTTCCTGATGGCCGAAACTCGACTTCCCATATATAATTCTTTACCTCCGCACCATTCCGAAACTCCTGGTGACGTCCGGGATCTCATCCGGGACTCTGAACAACTTTCAGTTTACTGCATACTCATATCTCTACAATCCTAGCGTCACCGAACCTTAAGTGTGTAGACCCTACGGGTTCGGGAGACACGTAGACATGACCGAGACGGCTCTCCGGTCAATAACCAACAACAGGATCTGGATACCCATGTTGGCTCCCACATGCTCCTCGATGATCTCATCGGATGAACCACCATGTCGAGGATTCAAGCAACCCCGTATGCAATTCCCTTTGTCAATCGGTATGTTACTTGCCCGAGATTCGATCGTCGGTATCCCAATACCTCGTTCAATCTCGTTACCGGCAAGTCACTTTACTCGTACCGTAATGCATGATCCCGTGACCAGACACTTGGTCACTTTGAGCTCATTATGATGATGCATTACTGAGTGGGCCCAGAGATACCTCTCCGTCATATGGAGTGACAAATCCCAGTCTCGATCCATGTCAACCCAACAGACACTTTTGGAGATACCCATAGTATACCTTTATAGTCACCCAGTTACGTTGTGACGTTTGGTACACCCAAAGCACTCCTACGGTGTCCGGGAGTTACACTATCTCATGGTCTAAGGAAAGGATACTTGACATTGGAAAAGCTCTAGCAAACGAACTACACGATCTTGTGCTATGCTTAGGATTGGGTCTTATCCATCACATCATTCTCCTAATGATGTGTTCCCGTTATCAATGACATCCAATGTCCATAGTCAGGAAACCATGACTATCTGTTGATCAACGGGCTAGTCAACTAGAGGCTCACTAGGGACATATTATGGTCTATGTATTCACACGTGTATTACGATTTCCGGATAATACAATTATAGCACGAATAAAAGACAATTATCATGAACAAGGAAATATAATAATAATCCTTTTATTATTGCCTCTAGGGCATATTTCCAACAGTCTCCCACTCGCACTAGAGTCAATAATCTAGTTACATTGTGATGAATCGAACACCCATAGAGTTCTGGTGTTGATCATGTTTTGCTCGTGGAAGAGGTTTAGTCCATGGATCTGCGACATTCAGATCAGTATGTACTTTGCAAATATCTATGTCTCCATCTTGAACATTTTCACGGATGGAGTTGAAACGAGGCTTGATGTGCCTGGTCTTCTTGTGAAACCTGGGCTCCGTGGCAAGGGAAATAGCTCCACTGTTGTCACAGAAGAGAGTGATCGGCCCCGATGCATTGGGTATGACTCCTACGTCGGTGATGAACTCCTTCATCCATATTGCTTCATGCGCTGCCTCCGAGGCTGCCATGTACTCCGCTTCACATGTAGATCCCGCCACGACGCTCTGCTTGCAACTGCACCAGCTTACTTCTCCACGATTCAACATATACACGTATCTGGTTTGTGACTTAGAGTCATCCAGATCTGTGTCGAAGCTAGCATTGACGTAACCCTTTACGACGATCTCTTCGTCACCTCCATAGACGAGAAACATGTCCTTTGTCCTTTTCAGGTACTTCAGGATATTCTTGACCGCTGTCTAGTGTTCCTTGCTGGGATTACTTTGGTACCTTCCTACCGAACTTACGGCAAGGTTTACATCAGGTCTGGTACACAGCATGACATACATAATAGATCCTATGGCTGAGGCATAGGGAATGACACTCATCTCTCTGCCGTGGTCGGGCATTGAGCCGAGCTCAATCTCACACCTTGCAATACAGGCAAGAACCCTTTCTTGGACTGATCCATATTGAACTTCTTCAATATCTTATCAAGGTATGTGCTTTGTGAAAGACCTATGAGGCGTCTCGATCTATCCCTATAGATCTTGATGCCTAATATGTAAGCAGCTTCTCCAAGATCCTTCATTGAAAAACACTTATTCAAGTAGGCCTTTATGTTGTCCAAAAGTTCTATATCATTTCCCATCAGAAGTATGTCATCTACATATAATATGAGAAATGCTACAGAGCTCCCACTCACTTTCTTATAAACGCAGGCTTCTCCATAAGTCTGCATAAACCCAAACGCTTTGATCATCTCATCAAAGCGAATGTTCCAACTCCGAGATGCTTGCACCAGTCCATAAATGGATCGCTGGAGCTTGCATACCTTGTTAGCATTCTTAGGGTCAACAAAACCTTCCGGTTGCATCATATACAGTTCTTCCTTAAGATAGCCGTTAAGGAATGCCGTTTTGACGTCCATCTGCCATATCTCATAATCATAGTATGCGGAAATTGCTAACATGATTCAGACGGACTTCAGCTTCGCTACGGGAGAGAAAGTCTCATCATAGTCAACCCCTTGAACTTGCCGATAACCCTTAGCAACAAGTTGAGCTTTATAGATGGTAACATTACCATCCGTGTCCGTCTTCTTCTTAAAGATCCATTTATTTTCTATCGCTCGCCGATCATCGGGCAAGTCTGTCAAAGTCCATACTTTCTTTTCATACATGGATTCTATCTCGGATTGCATGGCTTCAAGCCATTTGTTGGAATCTGGGCCCGCCATCGCTTCTTCATAGTTCGAAGGTTCACCGTTGTCTAACAACATGATTTCCAGGACAGGGTTGCCATACCACTCTGGTGTGGAATGTGTCCTTGTGGACCTACGAAGTTCAGTAGCAACTTGATCCGAAGTACCTTGATCATCATCATTGATTTCCTCTCCAATCGGTGTAGGCACCACAGGAACATTTTCCTGAGCTGCACTACTTTCCGGTTCAAGAGGTAGTACTTCATCAAGTTCTACTTTCCTCCCACTTACTCCTTTCGAGAGAAACTCTTTTTCCAAAAAGGATCCGTTCTCGGCAACAAAGATCTTGCCTTCGGATCTAAGGTAGAAGGTATACCCAATGGTTTCCTTAGGGTATCCTATGAAGACGCATTTTTCCGACTTGGGTTCGAGCTTTTCAGGTTGAAGTTTCTTGACATAAGCATCGCATCCCCAAACTTTTAGAAACGACAGCTTAGGTTTCTTCCCGAACCATAATTCATACGATGTCGTCTCAACGGATTTAGACGGAGCCCTATTTAAAGTGAATGCAGCTGTCTCTAGAGTGTATCCCCAAAATGATAGCAGTAAATCGGTAAGAGACATCATAGATCGCACCATATCCAATAGAGTGCGATTACGACATTCGGACACACCGTTACACTGAGGTGTTCCAGGCGGCATGAGTTGTGAAACGATTCCACATTTTCTTAAGTGCGTACCAAAATCATGACTTAAATATTCTCCTCCACGATCTGATCGCAAGAACTTTATCTTTCGGTCACGTTGATTCTCTACTTCATTCTGAAATTCCTTGAACTTTTCAAAGGTCTCAGACTTGTGTTTCATCAAGTACACATACCCATATCTACTTAAGTCATCAGTGAGAGTGAGAACATAATGATATCCTCCGCGAGCCTCAACGCTCATTGGATCGCACACATCAGTATGTATGATTTCCAATAAGTTGGTTGCTCGCTCCCTTGTTTGGGAGAATGGAGTCTTGGTCATTTTGCCCATGAGGCATGGTTCGCATGTGTCAAATGATTCATAATCGAGAGACTCTAAAAGTCCATCTGCATGGAGCTTCTTCATGCGCTTGACACCAATGTGACCAAGGCGGCAGTGCCACAAGTATGTGGGACTATCATTATCAACTTTACATCTTTTGGTATTCACACTATGAATATGTGTAACATCACGTTCGAGATTCATTAAGAATAAACCATTGACCATCGGGGCATGACCATAAAACATATCTCTCGTATAAATAGAACAACCATTATTCTAGGATTTAAATGAGTAGCCATCTCGTATTAAACGAGATCCAGATACAATGTTCACGCTCAAACTTGGCACTAAATAACAATTATTGAGGTTTAAAACTAATCCCGTGGGTAAATGTAGAGGTAGCGTGCCGACGGCGATCACATCGACCTTGGAACCATTCCCGGCGCGCATCGTCACCTCGTCCTTCGCCAGTCTCCGCTTATTCCGCAGCTCCTGCTTTGAGTTACAAATATGAGCAACGGGACTCGTATCAAATACCCAGGAGCTACTACGAGCATTGGTAAGGTACAAATCAATTACATGTATATCACATATACCTTTAGTGTTGCCGGCCTTCTTGTCCGCTAAGTATTTGGGGTAGTTCCGCTTCCAGTGACCCTTCCCTTTGCAATAAGAGCACTCAGTCTCAGGCTTGGGTCCATTCTTTGACTTCTTCCCGGCAACTGGCTTACCGGGCGTGGCAACATCCTTGCCGTCCTTCTTTAAGTTCTTCTTACCCTTGCCTTTTTTGAACTTGGTGGTTTTATTGACCATCAACACTTGATGTTCCTTTTTGATTTCTACCTCTGCTGACTTCAGCATTGAAAATACTTCAGGAATAGTTTTCACCATCCCCTGCATATTGTAGTTCATCACAAAGCTCTTGTAGCTCGGTGGGAGCGACTGAAGGATTCTGTCAATGACCGCCTCGTCCGGGAGGTTAATGTCCAGCTGGGACAGGCGGTTGTGCAACCCAGACATTTTGAGTATGTGCTCACTGACAGAACTATTTTCCTCCATCTTACAACTATAGAACTTGTCGGAGACTTCATATCTCTCGACCCGGGCGTGAGCTTAGAAAACCATTTTCAGCTCCTCGAACATCTCATATGCTCCGTGTTGCTCAAAACGCTTTTGGAGCCCCAGTTCTAAGCTGTAAAGCATGCCGCACTAAATGAGAGAGTAATCATCAGCACGTGACTGCCAAGCGTTCATAACGTCTTGGTTCTCTGGGATGGGTGCTTCACCTAGCAGTCCTTCTAGGACATATGCTTTCTTGGCAGCTATGAGGATGATCCTCAGGTTCTGGACCCAGTCTGTATAGTTGCTGCCATCATCTTTCAGCTTGGTTTTCTCTAGGAACGCGTTGAAGTTCATGTTTACATGAGCATTGGCCATATGATCTACAAGACATTTTGCAAAGATTTTAGACTAAGTTCATGATAATTAAGTTCATCTAATCAAATTATTTAATGAACTCCCACTCAGATTAGACATCCCTCTAGTCATCTAAGTGTTACATGATCCGAGTCGACTAGGCCGTGTCCGATCATCACGTGAGACGGACTAGTCATCATCGGTGAACATCTCCATGTTGATCGTATCTTCCATACGAATCATGTTCGACATTTCGGTCTCTGTGTTCCGAGGCCATGTCTGTACATGCTCGGCTCGTCAAGTTAACCTAAGTGTTTTGCATGTGTAAATCTGTCTTACACCCGTTGTATGTGAACGTTAGAATCTATCACACCCGATCATCACCTAGTGCTTCGAAACAACAAACTGTCGCAACGGCACACAGTTAGGGGGAACACTTTCTTGAAATTATTATGAGGGATCATCTTATTTACTACCGTCGTTCTAAGTAAACAAGATGCAAAAACATGATAAACATCACATGCAATCAAATAGTAGTGACATGATATGGCCAATATCATATAGCTCCTTTGATCTCCATCGTCGGGGCTCCATGATCATCTTCGTCACCGGCATGACACCATGATCTCCATCATCATGATCTCCATCATCGTGTCTCCATGAAGTTGCTCGCCAACTATTACTTCTACTACTATAGCTAACGGTTTAGCAATAAAGTAAAGTAATTACATGGCGTTAAATCATTGACACGCGGGTCATACAATAATTAAGACAACTCCTATGGCTCCTGCCGGTTGTCATCCTCATCGACATGCAAGTCGTGATTCCTATTACAAGAACATGATCTCATACGTCACAATATATCATTCATCATTCATCACAACTTTTGGCCATATCACATCACAAAGCAATTGCTGCAAAAACAAGTTAGACGTCCTCTAATTGTTGTTGCATCTTTTACGTGGCTGCAATAGGGTTCTAGCAAGAATGTTTTCTTACCTACCAAAAAGCCACAACGTGATTTGTCAACTTCTATTTACCCTTCATAAAGACCCTTTTCATTGAATCCGCTCCAACTAAAATGGGAGAGACAGACACCCGCTAGCCACCTTATGCAACTAGTGCATGTCAGTCGGTGGAACCTGTCTTGCGTAAGGAAAATAAGACTAGTAGTGGCAAGAAAGTTGACAACATCTACGCCCACAACAGATTTGTGTTCTACTCGTGCAAAGAGAACTACGCATAGACATAGCTCATGATGCAAACTGTTGGGGAACGTTGCAGAAAACAAAAAAATTCCTACGGTTTCACCAAGATCAATCTATGAGTTCATCTAGCAATGAGAGAGAGGAGTGAATCTACATACCCTTGTAGATCGAGCGGAAGCATTCAAGAGAACGGGGTTGAGGGAGTCGTACTCATCGTGATCCAAATCACCGGAGATCCTAGCGCCGAACGGACGGCACCTCCGCATTCAACACACGTACGGTCAGCTTGACGTCTCCTCCTTCTTGATCTAGCAAGGGGGAAGGAGAGATTGATGAAGATCCAGCAGCACGAAGGCGTGGTGGTGGATGCAGCAGGGATCCCGGCAGGGCTTCGCCAAGCGTCTGCGGGAGGGAGAGGTGTAGCAAGGGGGAAGAGAGGCACCAAGTGCAAGGGTGCGGCTGCCCTCCCTCACCCCCTCTTTATATAGGGACCCTTGGGGGGGCGCCGGCCCTAGGAGATTGAATCTCCAAGGGGGGGCGGCGGCCAAGGGGGGTGCCTTGCCCCACAAGGCAAGTGGAGGCGCCCCCTCCCCTAGGGTTCCCAACCCTAGGCGCATGGGGGGCCCAAGGGGGGGGGGGCGCACCAGCCTACCAGGGGCTGGTTCCCCTCCCACTTCAGCCCATGGGGCCCTCCGGGATGGGTGGCCCCACCCGGTGGACCCCCGAGACCCTTCCGGTGGTCCCGGTACAATATCGGTGACCCCCGAAACTTTCTCGATGGCCGAAACTCGACTTCCCATATATAATTCTTTACCCCCGGACCATTCCGGAACTCCTCGTGACGTCCGGGATCTCATCCGAGACTCCGAACAACTTTCGGTTTACTGCATAATCATATCTCTACAACCCTAGCATCACCGAACCTTAAGTGTGTAGACCCTACGGGTTCGGGAGACACGTAGACATGACCAAGACGGCTCTCCGGTCAATAACCAACAGCGGGATCTGGATACCCATGTTGGCTCCCACATGCTCCTCGATGATCTCATCGGATGAACCACCATGTCGAGGATTCAAGCAACCCCATATACAATTCCCTTTGTCAATCGGTATGTTACTTGCCCGAGATTTGATCGTCGGTATCCCAATACCTCGTTCAATCTCGTTACCGGCAAGTCACTTTACTCGTACCGTAATGCATGATCCCATGACCAGACACTTGGTCACTTTGAGCTCATTATGATGATGCATTACTGAGTGGGCCCAGAGATACCTCTCCGTCATACGGAGTGACAAATCCCAGTCTCGATCCGTGTCAACCCAACAGACACTTTCGGAGATACCCATAGTTTACCTTTATAGTCACCCAGTTACGTTGTGACGTTTGGTACACCCAAAGCACTCCTACGGTGTCCGGGAGTTACACGATCTCATGGTCTAAGGAAAAGATACTTGACATTGGAAAAGCTCTAGCAAACGAACTACACAATCTTGTGCTATGCTTAGGATAGGTTCTTGTCCATCACATCATTCTCCTAATGATGTGATCCCGTTATCAATGACATCCAATGTCCATAGTCAGGAAACCATGACTATTTGTTGATCAACGGGCTAGTCAACTAGAGGCTCACTAGGGACATATTATGGTCTATGTATTCACACTTGTATTACGACTTCCGGATAATACAATTATAGCATGAATAAATGACAATTATCATGAACAAGGAAATATAATAATAATCCTTTTATTATTGCCTCTAGGGCATATTTCCAACCAAAACAGTAAACATGATCCATGCCACTCACACATCCACGAAAAGGCATGGACGTGCGCCCATAGACGCGCACGATGTAGAGCCCATCGTACCTACATCTCATTACTGGATGTCTCGTCCGATCACTTTCGACCACATGGACGGCCGAACTAGTATTTGGCGCGGAGGATCACAGGCCTTGGTGCTTGACCCAATAATCGACGGATATCGTCCCACCCATGTCCTCATGGACGGCGGCAATAGTCTCAATTTAATATACGGGGACACTGTCCGCAGAATGGGGATAAACCCATCCAGAATTAGACAAAGCAACACCACCTTTGAAGGGGTGATACCAGGCATTGAGGCCTATGGCAGGGGCTCAGTCGCGCTGGAAGTAATATTCGGCCCCCCAGGCAACTCCAGAAGCAAAGAACTGCTCTTCAACATTGCACCTTTCCAAAGCGGCTATCACGCATTGCTTGGGAGAACGGCCTTCGCTCGCTTCAATGCATTGCCGCACTATGGCTACCTTACATTCAAGATGCCCGGTCCCCGTGGCGTCATCACCATTAGTGGAATAACGGAGCGCTCTTTGCGTGCACAGGAACACGCGACGGCCCTAGCGGCCGGACTATAAGCGGCCTCCAATATCAGAAAACATGACCGGTCATTACGACCACAGACACGGTTAGACGAGTCGGGTAGCCCGGATAAAATTCAAACAGGGCACCATATATGTAATCCCATAACGGAAACCAGGGGCTGTATATATTTAATACAGCCCCACACTTGGCTCAACCTTATTGGCAGGCCAACATCTTACACCTTTACTATCCATCGCATACTTACGTTGTATTCTCCTATGAGTTTTACTTTTTCCACAGACAATGTTCGCGCGATACCCTTCCAGGATACGGCACAACGGAGACAAAGGCGCAGACGTGCAGCAGGGCCCCGTTCAACAGGTTTCTTTTTAGATTAAGCCCCTGCGTAAACCTTTTCTACTGCCTCTTGTTGTTTAACCATCCCATGGGTTCTATACCCACAGAGGATACTGACGTTATTGGCATTTGGCCGCGGTAGACTAAATTGCACGTACCTAGGAATTAAGGGCTTATAATAGGCTCTTGTCAGCCTCTTTTCCTTTACAAAGACCGAATACCCTCGGGAGTGTTCGGCGTCACGAGTTTGGCCGTATATGCATCAGCTCCGAATCATGTCTTTGGTCAAATGTTGGGTTTTCCCGGCTCCTAGGTTTGCCGCCTTACGTTCCGTTATCACCGGCTAAGGCATGCCAAAGGAGAACTACTGCGATTGTGCCCTGGTTATTCCGGATGAGCGCCTCAGTAGAGAAAGCCGAAAACTGACTGTCATGATACAACGAGAGACTGTTCAACCACTTGAAGACTCACCGGAATCCCTAAAGATTCCTCCGCATTAATGAAGGGTCGTTTCCCGGCCATGTACACACGCGCCCGTATTTGGATGCACGCGAAGGTACCAGGGGCTACATAGTAGCCCCACCATTATACTCCCATGGCTAAGCGAAAGTGTTACATCTATATAGTCCGGTTGCCTAGTTCGACGTGCGATCACCTCCTTAATGGACCAAGACGTTGGGTCAATTGTGATTAAGCTTATTTTTTGCGAACACCCCCGCATTATATGCATGGGGACTGAAGCCAATGACTGCTATCTTTCGGACTACTTATACATATAAAAACGGCCGCAAAGGGGATACAATCATACTTCCAGTCAAAAGTATAAACATAGCTTCATAATTAAACTCAAACATTGTTTTCTACAATGATTCGACTTATCACCCGAATAAAACATTCTTCGAGCACTGCGCCTCTATTAGGCGGGCACCTTTCGTGACTTGCGCCAAGTAGTGCTCGGCTGGATATTGGCCTCCCACCGGATCGTGGCTCGCTATTCCAGTGGCATCCATATCCCTCCAATAGGCTTTAACGCGGGCTAGAGCCATCCACGCACCCTCTATGCACGCCGACCTCCTCATGGCATCAATCCGAGACACGGACCCAAGGAATTGCTGGACCAAACCAAAGTAGCTGTCCGGCTTAGGCCCCTGTGGCCAAAGATGATCTATTACAGACCGCATTGCAAGCCCGGACAGCCTATGGAGCTCCGCCATAGCAGACACCTTCTCATTTAGCGGCAGCGGGCGAGTGGGAGCATGGAATTGCAACCAGAAAAGCTTCTCCACTTACTTATCACCTTGATCCTCGAAGAATCTAACAACGTCAGCTGTACTATTCGTCAGGTCCGCATACGTGTCTGCCGGACTAAAGCGCCCAGCCAGGGGCGCATACTTCGGATCCAAAAACTTCGTCCGCAGTAGGTACGAGCCCCTAGCCACGATTTTGTCGGCCTGTTGGAGTTCCTCCCGCATACCTCGGATCTCGGTCCGCATCTCTGTGGCGTCATTCAATGCCTTGTCCAGCTCGGCCGAACTAGCCTTATTCTCCTTTTCCAGGAGTGCATACCGGTCGGCGGCATTTTTCAATTCTTCAGCCATTTTGGCAATCTTTTCCTCGCTTAGGCGATGAGCAGCCTGTTCGGATCTCAATTCTTCGGCCACCTTTAGGGCAGCGGCATTGCTAGCCCAAGCTTGTTCCTTGGCTTGAGCAAGTTCCGCCCTCGGGGCCTCCACGGCAGCAGCACCATCTGCAGTGCAAACATATTGCATTAATATTATGCCCCTTTTGCATTTTCCTATACATCATAATAAGGAAAACCAAGCACATACCCTGTGACTCCTCAAACGTTTATTCACCAGCGTGATATCGGCATCGATGGATCCGATCTGCCTACTTAGTTCGGCAACTTCAACAGACTGGTCGGCTGCCGGATCCTTGTATACCTGCGCACATGTACGATGCAGCCATTAGTATATGATCCCCCATTTTCCGCCTATGGCGGGCAACCAGAGTCTCAGGGGCTACTATCTATAGGGAGCACACCTAGCGCGTGCTTCATAACCAAAAAGTTGTGCATTTTTCACTACATACCTCAAAGCCTTTGAGCAGGCTTGTAAATGCCTCATTCAAACCGCTGGTAGCAGATGAAATCTTCATGAGCACCGTGCTCATTAAGACAGCGGTGCTCCTCCGAGAGCGCGGCTCGCTCCAGACGGCCCGTCAGTACGTCTGGCCGGGCATTGAACTGCGCCAGACCCTTCTCATTGCCCCCCATAGGAGCCAAACGCTCCGGGCTCAGGGCGGCTGACGTGTTAGCCTCCGGCTTCGGCAGTTCCGGACTCCTCCGTGACGACACCTCCGTGTCTCCCCCTTCATGGGGCGGAGAGTTGGGTGGAGTCTCACTCTCCATCTTCTCCGGACGAAGTTCCCCTGAAGACGAACTCTGTTGAGAAGAGCTGCTCGCCGGACTACAAAAGACGAAGTCCTGGTTATGGATCTCGGAGTAACTTCACACCTTCGAATTAATGAATAACTTACGGCTCGGTGGAGGGCTGGCCCCTTGGTGGTCATGACGCCGTGAGGGTGCCCGTCGCAGTAGAGCCCTCTGGTGATGTTTTCTTCCCTTGCTTGGGCGTCTCCGCCTCCAAATCTTTGGAAGCGACCCTCTTCTTCCCGCGTGGGGAGGAGGCTTTGGCCTCCCCTTTCCGGCTATCCTCCATAGGATGGGTAGCGATTTCCCCGGTCTGGATGCGTAGTGCGTGAAGTTCGGCTTCACTGCCCTTTCCTTCGCCTTTCCCTGAAGGGATTTTGCTGAGCGCCCGACCTAGCATCTTTGCAATAGTGGGACCAGGCAAGCCTTCAGGAAGTGGCGCCGGACACCTGATTCTCTCCGCCTTGTTGGGCCATTCCTGGCCACGGAAGGATTTTCAGAATAATGGTTATGATAAATATAAATGAAGTGTCCGGCTTTAAGGTTACTTACTTGGGCATCTAGGCAATTGTAGCTTAGGCCCGCATCCTCGGTGGTGTTCGGACATTTTACATGTGGTCCAAAGAATAACTTGCACATCCCTTCGAGCGTCAGGCCAAAGAAGTGCTTAATAGTCCGCGGACCCTCCTGATTAAACTCCTACATCCGGAGAGGCCGACGTTTGCATGACAACATCCGCCCGGCTAGCATTACCTGAATTATGCTAACAAGATTTATGTCCCTCTCAATAAGGTCCCGGATGCGATTCTGCAGTTCTGGTACATCGCCAGCAGGCCCATAATTCTGTCCCACATCGGTCCAAGACGCCAACTGTGATGGAGGGCCTGAGCGGAACTCGGGGGCAGCTACCCACTTTGTGCCTCTGGGAGCAGTGACATAGAACCATCTTCGTTGCCATATGTCAGATACTTCCGGAAAAGAACCCTCTGGCCATGGAGCATCAGCGTTTCTGCTCATTATAGCGCCTCCGCACTCCGCATGTCGCCCCTCGATCATCTTCGGCTTCACATTGAAGGTCTTCAGCCATAAGCCGAAGTGTGGGTTGACGTGGAGAAAAGCCTCGCACACAATAATGAAAGGCGAGATATGGAGGATGGCGTCTGGAGCCAGATCGTGAAAATCCAACCCATAGTAGAACATGAGCCCCCTCACAAAGGGGTCGAGGGTGAGGTCCAGGCCTCGGAGGAAGTGAGGAATGAACACGACACTCTCATTAGGCTCCGGCGTGGGGACAATTTGCCCTGGAGCAGGAAGCCTGTGCTAGACATCGGTGGTCAGGTATCCGACCTCCCTAAGCTTCACGATATCCTCCTCCTGAATCAAGGAGGCCACCCACCGGCCTGTTGCGTCGGATCCAGACATACTAGAGGATCTGGGGTGCTGGAGCTTAGGTTTTGAGTGTCGGAGCTCGAGGGGCGAGGAAGAGCAGGAGAGGTGCTAAAAAGGCATAGGCCTTAACCCCTTTATAAAAGGGATGAATACCAAGAGTCATCAGCGTGACCGCTTGAGACTTGTCTAAAATACACGGAATCACACCAACGGTCGCCGTGGGGTCACATATGCCCATATTGATAAAAGAGCATGTATTAAGGGGGACACGATCTCTGCTTTGGTAGGATGTGCCAATAAAACCGCCTCACGATGCGAGTCGAGGGGGAGCAGGAGACACCGGTTCATGTTGGACCAGGCCACGATGCAAGGGCACGACGTGCAAAAATTGCTAGCAGAATGGATTTATGCTAGGGTATGTGAAGATCATCTTGCAGATCCGGACACGGTCTACGTGTTCGATAACCATCTTGGAGTATTCGGAGGAGGAACCCTCCTTGCAATGCCGAAGACAAGACTGTGCGTTGGACTCATCGTCATTGAAGCCTGGTTCAGGGGATACTGAGGGAGTCCTGGATAAGGGTGTGTCCGGACAGCCGGACTGTATACATCGTCCGGACTATAGAAGCATCAAGATACAAGACTTAAGACTTCGGCTCGTGTCCGGATGGGACTCTCCTTTGCGTGGAAGACAAGCTTGGCGATCCGGATATTATGTTTCCTTCCTTGTAATCGACTCCATGTAAACCCTAGCTCTCCGGTGTCTATATAAACCGGAGAGGATGGTCCTTAGAAGGCCGATCACAATTACAATCATACCATCATAGGCTAGCTCTTAGGGTTTAGCATCTACGATCTCGTGGTAGATCTACTCTTGTACTACACATATCTTCAATATTAATCAAGCAGGAAGTAGGGTTTTACCTCCATCGAGAGGGCCCGAACCTGGGTAAACATTGTGTCCCTTGCTTCCTGTTACCATCAGCCTAAGACGCACAGATCGGGACCCCCTACCCGAGATCCGCCGGTTTTGACACCGACACCGGGGAATGCTTCCGTTAATTGGGAATCAACTGGCCAAAAATTGAAATTCAGGGGGGCGACAGACCTCTAGCTAAGGTGAAATAGTATATGAGGAGAAACCTTGTGCATCGCGAGTTACTAGGAACATCTAGTATCAAGAAGAAGCGGTCAACTAGTGTCTTCTGCGGGATGAATACCGTGGAAGCAGAGACGTAAGATTTGCACGAATAAGGGAAGAGGAGTACCTTTTTCGGTTGCCGGTGTGGTCACCTCCACATGTCACGCTGATCTTCTTCTTTTTACTGGAAAAACCAATGTTCTAGAGGGTGCAGGCTTGGATGAACCCATGGCCAAATTTTTGATTGTGTTGCCGTGGTCGTATGTCGGCGGAGGGGAAGCAGATCCGAGGCGGCGAAGGACGGCGTAGCAGGAACAGCTCCGGTGCGGTGGAGGCTGGCGGAGTTGGAGCGGCAGCGATGAGGCGCAGGACGGTGTGGTTGAACTGGCTCGGGTACGAACGGCTCGGCCTCGGCTTCAACTACTAGCCGTGGAGGGCATTGCGGTTGAGGTTTCGGTGGACGACGACGTCGGGGTATCGGCTCCGGCGTGATGGAGGAGGGCGGCGGTTGATGGGTGGGATGGGGTGGCGGACGGAGGACGCCGGGGTTTCGCGGCTGGTGGAGAGGTAGTTTTGGCGCCCACGGAGTACGAATGGGGAATCGGACGGGTGGGGGGGACCATGTTTCGGTCTGGGACGCGCTTGTTTTTGGCCTTTTTGAACAGAAGATGGGACGCGCTTGTTTGAAATTTGGGGAAAGTGCAAACTTTGCCCTCTCTTAAATTTCAGACCTACTGCAGGTCGGGGGTAGGATGGTAATCCCAGGTGTCCCAAATAGTGGGCGGGAGCGATTTCGACCGCGCACATGTGTGCTTAGGCGCCATTGTGTATGAATGTTTTTCGGAGGCGGTTGCGTGGCGTCTAGATGAATCTACAAACCTACCCCGGTTTAGACCTTTGGACGTCGGGCCGGTAGGTTTCACGGGTCGGAGTTATTAGAAAAGTAATTTCCTTGTACTACCAAACGTTGGTCTCACGCGGTTTCGAGCAAGTAGAGGCTCTTTTGGCGCTTCATTTGAAATTTTGAAACACAAGCATTCACATTTAGAGTACTCTTGAACTATGAGGATTGACCTAAATAGACAACGTTATATTTGACCTTGTATGTTTGAAAACCTCATTAAATTATCCGCTTCTTTTTGAAATTTTGACACTTGAAAATCCTATAACTACGATTATTTTGGAATGTAGGAGCTAAATTTGAATCTATTTTGTACACAACTACATATGCTATTATGTACAAAATCAGAGCAAAGATTGGTGCCCCCATAATTTAGGCATGGTTTACAAATGCCATGATATCGAATTCAAATAATTGAATGGACTTCATGTTGAATTCGATTTTTTTAAACCACCTTAAGTTGAATTAAATGTATGCTTCATAGGTAGCTATTTATAATGTTCATTGTGTAACTTTCGTATGTATAATGTGCTTTACACACACAACATGAACTATACTCACTTTTATATTCAATTGCTAAAGCGATGCATTGTCTGGAGTTCAAAATACTAACTATGTGGATCAATAGTGTCGAATAATAACATAGACATGCTCAAATTCTATAGAATCTAGATGTCTGATGGATCGATGACCGCTCCTTACGCGAATTTCAAATATCATGATCCCATCCTAATATTTGGATACAATTTATATCTTTAATCAATGTGTACAACATTCTTTTACGTCTAGTTTCACTCTCCATCGGTGGTCTCTCACACATGCTCACACACTCTCTCCCGAGGTGTCTTTCTCGCACACATGCTCTAGATATTACCCCCCCTCCCTCTCGTAACCATTTACAATTGTTTTCACTAACATTTATCACAAGCACTCGTCCTCTCGCAAACATACACACACACAATCCCCATCGACCATTTCTATATACATGGACCTGCCTACGTGTCTCATGTACGCACATTATCTTTAGGCATGTCTCTCATGCATTGTCTCACACCTCTCTTCCTAATCGACGAGTATGATTCTAGCAGAGCATTCTGTAGGATGCCCCTTAAAGTTAGGTTGGATGAATAGTAATATCAGAGATAAAGGGGTTACCTTAGTCTGAGAACCTAGGGTTACAAATCCTAGCCGGCTTTTTCAATGGCCACAGAGTCCTTCACAATTCTGTTATCTTTGTCTTGTACGACTAGTCATCCATGGGTCTTCCTAAATGCATCACGAGCTAACCAATGTGACGCAGGATGGAACTGAACGAAGGGTCTCACCTTGACCCACCGGACCTCACGCGGTGACACACCCTCTGCCCCCACGTCTCATTATCTTCTCAAACCCACACATACCAACACAAACACCACACACATAGAAAATTTCTCCTGGTGCTCTATTCCCTCCCCCCTTGCATATACACACTCAAGGGAATGGAATCTCTCGTCGTGACATCATATTCGTCTCTCTCTCTAGACCACTCTCATTTCTCGTGCTATCTCCCCCCCCTCGTCGCCCCCTCTATCCATGCCTCTCTCGAATACGTAATACACACACATACCTCTCTAGGCCCCGCAAAATGCATCAACTACACATTCACACATGTTACATCACGTACCCCATTGATCTAAAAAGCCCTCTCTTCACGTTTATTTGGCATACAACATTCCTTTTGAATAAAGTGTGGCCAAAAAGTTATTTAGAGTTTCTACATATATACAACATTATAAAGTTATATGGAGGAGTACAAACGCTAATTTGCATTGCATGGTGCCCACAATGATATTTATTCCGCACTGCAAATTTGTATATTTTTATACTATATACCAAGTTAGTCATAATAAAGAGAAACGAAGAGCATCTCTCTCTCCATCGCATACCCCCCCTGTACGCCCCTTTCACATATGCACACAAAACTATCTCCAGGTCCTCTAAAAGTAAGCCCCCCAGAAAATTCACGCATGTTTCATCTTTCTCTCGCGATATATGCAATGATGATCATTGTATTTGAAGCGAAAGCACGATACGTACATTGGACTTCAGAATCCACTCATTACGGTCACCATTTACATTTAGTGGTTATTATACAGTCACAGGCTCACCGTACAACTCTATATTTGCTCATGACATGACTAGTTGACCAGTTAAACGCTCCACGTGGCACCTCTAGTGTTGCATCACATTATCTCACTACCATCGTGCCCACCTGTCGACTTGTATCTACTCTATGTCTACACTCTTATAAAATACATAAAAATACACTCTTATAAAAAAACAGAGTTGGTGATGATGGTGTGCCTGCCATCCTTCAATATAGGCCGTCCGATTTATATCTGACGGATTGGAAAGAAACTATGGCAATTTTGCAAAAAGGTACCCACACACCTCTCCACATTTGCAAATAAGGCCTTCCCTTGTTCATCCTTTTCTCTCACAAGATAAACAAGTCATACAAATGCATCTTGATGTTACGTGCAACGCATGGGCATCTTGCTAGTAAGAATGAAAACAAACGACCAAAAAATATTTGGACGGTGGTTCGAAGTCATGACCGCGGGCACAGCGGACAAGGTGGCCTTGTATTGGTATGCTGAGCCGTCTGTTTTAACACACAGGAGCTGGTGTGGTGATTATACACACATGCACGCATGCACACGAACTGCATCCACGCAACACTCACACAAACACATGCACCCATGCACGCACGCAACACTCACACGTACACACGCAGCCACACACGCACGCAACACTCACACGTACACACACACGCATGCATGCACACACTAGTACACCACACGACCAACACACACTCTCACGCTCAAGTGCTCAACCTACACGTGCATGCGCACACATCAGGCCCTGACAGACACATACACAACCAGGTGATTCCCGCGCACGGGTTGGAGCCTTGTCGTGCCTGTGTAAATTTGTGTTGATCTGACCTTTTCCCTATGCAAACTGACAGGTGGGACCCACAAGGAACATGGTCAATTTAACTAGTCAACATAGCGCCACGCAAACTATTTGGCCGGTCAACAGAGTGCAATCCGATGCTGAACCGTGAGCAAGTGTCGTATAATCACCGCAAAACATATATAGTGATCGTAATCAGCTTATTCTGAAGTTCGGTGACTGTATTACGCTTTTCTCTCTGTAGGCCCTCCAAAACTACATCTCTACACGTTCTCGCATGTTACAGCACTACTACTACTACACTCTAACACAATAAATCATATGTGTTCTTAGTTTTACTAGATATCATATTGTTACTTATAATTATTCAGTTTGCATACATTAAAATTGCCTTTGAAATGTATGGCCAGTATCATCTACCGTGCGGGAAAAATCCCGCCCTTTCCTGTTTAATCAGGTTTGTATCAATGGATCGTGCAAAACATCAAAACTATAGTATTATATAGTACAAGTGACAGTTCACTGGGCCGTCGTGTCATCTACTCCTCTGTCGTAAGAGTGGAGCGCTCGCTTTCATAAATCTTCTAGTCCCTTTCGCCGACATGTGGGACATCAACCTACCGGGTCCACGTGCTATACCGGAATACAGTGCAGAGCAGCCGGGGTGAAGCACCCTAGTCATGGCGCCGGCGTAGTAATGAGCAATGAGGCGTCAAATCACAAAGCTGCACCTTTCCCGCAGTTAAGTTGGAGGGACGAAGTAATAATGCTAAAAAAATAAGTTGGAGGGACGAAGCAACCATCATTCACTTGCTGAATCCGCTTCTCCCTCATCTTCTTCAACTTAACCACGTGTTGCTTCTGCCGTTGTTCTGCCTCATGTGGGACGCGGACCGGCTTGGTAAAGCACTGACACGTGGGACCGCATGTTAGCAAACTGCCAGGACAACGTCCTCCAAAAATAAGAAACCTCCCCCGCCATCCGCACGGCAAAATCACCTCCTTTTTACTAATCTTGATTCTATAATTTTTTAGATCAATATAATTGAGATTTGTATAGATAGCACACAGGAGAAAAACCAAGTGGTGCGGTTAAGGGCATCCACAATGTGTAGCCAAATGTGAAAATAGCTTTTGGCATAGTGGGAACCATTGTGGACGGTGTTGCCAAAGCCAAAAAGATGGAACCGAAGCTCCCTGATTGATTGATTGAAGGAATAGAAAAATGCAACGTCTCTCCTCTTCCTCCCATGCTTGGACGCATGTAGTACAGTATAGAGCATAGAGTCTACTTCCCTGTCCCTTCTATCACAAATCACAAAGCAGTGAGGCGTCAAATCACAAAAGCACGGACGAAGCAACCATCATTTCACTCTTCGCTGACTCCGCTTCTCCATCGTCTTCTTTGAGAAACCATCTCACCGCACTAGTACTCCTAGTAGTACTAGTCCTTTGGTTCAACGGACTTCCTGGATGCAAATAAGGCGGTTGTCTCGGCTTGCAGGCAGCACTTGCGAACGACTTACCGTGGTCTCCCTCAATTGTGTTCTCCGTCGAACGCACTTCGCCAAACCACAAAAAAAAAGATATCGTCGACATCACCGCAATGGGGAAGGAAGTCAAATATAGTTACTACCTCCATTTTTTTGTACACAAGGCTAGTATATCAAAATTACAATTTGCGAAGGGACACTAACACTAATCGAGGAAAAATTGATGGGGTTAGCAACCAAGGACATTAATATCCCCTGCATGCATGCGGAAGTGAGAAGGTTGGTTTGCATGGTGCTACATTACTCAAGCGATGAGGAGTGAGATGGTTAGTGATAACCCACACGTGTAGGGGATCACAACAGCTTTCGAGGGTAAAGTATTCAACCCAAATTTATTGATTCGACACAAGGGGAGCCAAATAATATTCTTGAGTATTAGCAGTTGAGTTGTCAATTCAACCACACCTGGATAACTTAGTATCTGCAACAAAGTATTTAGTAGCAAAGTAGTATGATAGTAATGGTAACAATGGCAAAAGTAATATTTTGGGTTTTGTAGTGATTGTAACAGTAGCAACGGAAAAGTAAATAAGCGAAGCACAAGATGTGAAAAGCTCGTAGGCATTGGATCAGTGATGGATAATTATGTCGGATGTGATTCCTCATGTAATAGCTATAACATAGGGTGACAAAGAACTAGCTCCAATTCATCAATGTAATGTAGGCATGTATTCCGAATATAGTCATACGTGCTTATGGAAAAGAACTTGCATGACATCTTTTGTCCTACCCTCCCATGGAAGTGGGGTCCTAGTGGAAACTAAGGGATATTAAGGCCTCCTTTTAATAGAGAACCGGACCAAAGCATTAACACATAGTGAATACATGAACTCCTCAAACTACGGTCATCACCGAGAAGTATCCCGATTATTGTCACTTCGGGGTTGTCGGATCATAACACATAATAGGTGACTATAGACTTGCAAGATAGGATCAAGAACACACATATATTCATGAAAACATAATTGGTTCAGATCTGAAATCATGGCACTCGGGCCCTAGTGACAAACATTAAGCATAGCAAACAACATCAATCTCAGAACATAGTGGACACTAGGGATCAAACCCTAACAAAACTAACTTGATTACATGGTAAATCTCATCCAAACCATCACCGTCCAGCAAATCTACGATGGAATTACTCACGCACGGCGGTGAGCATCATGAAATTGGTAATGGAGGATGGTTGATGATGACGATGGCGACGAATCCCCCTCTTTGGAGCCCCAAATGGACTCCAGATTAACCCTCCCGAGAGAGATTAAGGCTTGGCGGTGGCTCCGTATCGTAAAACACGATGAAACTTCCTCTCTGATTTTTTTCTCCGCGAGACGGAATATATGGAGTTGGAGTTGAGGTCGGCGGAGCTGCAGGGGCCCCACGAGACAGGGGGCGCGCCCAGATGGGGTGGGCGCGCCCCCACCCTCATGGACAGGGTGTGGGCCCCCTGGTCTTGATTCTTTCGCAAGTATTTTTTATATTTTCTGAAACTTGTCTCCGAGGATTTTCAGGTCATTCCGAGAACTTTTGTTTTCTACACATGAAACAACGTCATGGTAATTCTGCTGAAAACAGCGTCAGTACGGGTTAGTTTCGTTCAAATCATGCAAGTTAGAGTCCAAAACAAGGGCAAAAGTGTTTGGAAAATTAGATACGTTGGAGACGTATCAACTCCCCCATGCTTAAACCTTTGCTTGTCCTCAAGAAATTCAGTTCATAAACTGAAAGTGATAAAGAAAAACTTTTACAAACTCTGTTTGCTCTTGTTGTTGTAAACATGCAAAGCCATCATTCAGGTTTCAACAAATATTATAAACTAACCATACTCACAACAACACCTCGGTCTCACAATTACTCATATCAATAGCATAATCAGCTAGCAAGCCATAATAATAAAACTCGGATGACAACACTTTCTCAAAACAATCATAACATGATATAACAAAATGGTATCTCGCTAGCCCTTTCTGAGACTGCAAAACATAAATGCAGAGCACCTTTGAAGATCGAGGACTGACTAAACATTGTAATTCATGGTAAAAGAGATCCAGTCAAGTCATACCCAATATAAACCAATAATAATGAATGCAAATGACAGTGTGCTCTCCAGCGGGTGCTTTTTAATAAGAAGGTGATGACTCAACATAAAAGTAAATAGATAGGCCCTTCGCAGAGGGAAGCTGGGATTTGTAGAGGTGCCAGAGCTCGATTTTAAAATAGAGATTGAATAACATTTTGAGCGGCATACTTTCACTGTCAACGCAACAACTATGAGATGGCTGTATCTTCCATACTACATGCATTATAGGCAGTTCCCAGCAGAATGGTAAAAGTTTATACTCCCCCACCACCAACAAGCATCAATCCATGGCTTGCTCGAAACAACGAGTGCCTCCAACTAACAACAGCCCTGGGGGAGTTTTGTTTAATTATATTGATTTGCTTTGATCTTTTTGGATCATGGGACTGGGCATCCCGGTTACCGGCCCTTTCTCGTGAATGAGGAGCGGAGTCCACTCCTCTTGAGAATAACCCACCTAGCATGGAAGATATAGGCAGCCCTAGTTGAAACATGAGCTGCTCGAGCATACAAAACAGAATTTCATTTGAAGGTTTGGAGTTTGGCACATACAAATTTACTTGGAACGGCAGGTAGATACCGCATATAGGAAGGTATGGTGGACTCATATGGAATAACTTTGGGGTTTAAGGAGTTTGGATGCACAAGCAGTATTCCCGCTTAGTACAGGTGAAGGCTAGCAAAAGACTGGGAAGCGACCAACTGAGAGAGCGACAACAGTCATAAACATGCATTAAAACTAATTCACACCGAGTACAAGCATGAGTAGGATATAATCCACCATGAACATAAATATCGTGAAGGCTATGTTGATTTGTTTCAACTACATGCGTGAACATGTGCCAAGTCGAGTCACTCAATTCATTCAAAGGAGGATACCATCCCATCATACCACATCATAATCATTCTAATAGCATGTTGGCACGCAAGGTAAACCATTATAACTCATAGCTAATCAAGCATGGCACAAGCAACTATAATCTCTAAATGTCATTGCAAATATGTTTACTTCATAATAAGCTGAATCAGGAACGATGAACTCATCATATTTACAAAAACAAGAGAGGTCGAGTTCATACCAGCTTCTCTCATCTCAATCAGTCCATCATATATCGTCATTATTGCCTTTCACTTGCACGACCGAACGATGTGTATAATAATAATAGTGCACGTGCATTGGACTAAGCTGGAATCTGCAAGCATTCAACTCAAGAGAGAAGACAAAGTAATATGGGCTCTAAGTTAAATAAACAATCATTCATATGAGAGCCACTAAACATTTTCAATAGGGTCTTCTACTCTCGACCCCTCAAAGGAAAGAAAAGAAAATAAATCTATTTACACGGGAAAGCTCCCAACAAGTAAAAGAAGAATGCGAAATCTTTTGGGGTTTTCATTTTAATTTCTACTACAAGCATGGAAATTAAAATAACTATTTTTTTGGTTTTTCTTAAGGTTTATCAAACACACAAGAAGAAAACTAGAAAAACAAAATTAAACTAACATGGATAATACAATGAAAGAGTATGAGCACCGACGACTTGACTAGTGTGTGAACATGAATGCAAAGTCGGTGAGAAATACGTACTCCCCCAAGCTTAGGCTTTTGGCCTAAGTTGGTCTATGGCTATGGATAGCGGCTACTCTCCCCAGTGTACTGAGGGGTGTAATTAGGATACCACTGGCTGGCCGTCTCCTCCGGATCCCACTGGTAAGATGATGCTCGATAAGGGTCCAGTGCAGGTTCCGGCTCGGGCTCACGCACTGGAGTGGATGCTTGGCCTCGATGAGCATACACCGCTTCCGGCGTGACAAGATAATTATCTGCAGTCAAATCAAACAACAGAGGTGCAGGCAGAATAATAGTCTCATTGTGTTTCTTGTTAAATCTCAAGTTATAGAGGAGCATCTTATCATCATTATGAACATTAAACCCATGTGCTACCATGCTCCTGTAATCTAAAATATAAGGAGGCAATATTGTCTCCTCTTTCTCATAGTGCCTAATAGGTATCTCAAAATATATAGCAAGACGTGCAACATAGATACCTCCAAGGATGGGGCCTTTTGTACGATTCAGGTTTAAACGTTTAGCAATAAGTGCACCCATACTAAAACTGTTATCACAAAACAAGGCATGGAATAGAATAATAATATCTGGGACACTGAAGTTTCCACTATTTCCACAACCAATCAAGCATCTACTAGCAAATATGGCAAAGTAGCGTAAAACAGGAAAGTGTATGCTAGAGATTCTCGCATCGGAACCCTTCTTTGGATCCCCTACAGTGATAGTGTTAACCAAGCCATCCACATCCCTAGGATGTGGTTCATCTAATTTTCCCTCAAAGGGTATCCTACATACCGCACAAAAATCACGTAAAGATATTTCCCTGAATTCATCATATAAATGAAATGATACTGAAGGCGGTGACTTCTTAGGATAATAATAAAAGTTTTGCATGAAGGTATTGGTAAGTAAGAGATACTGATTGATCCGGTCGTGGAGGAAAAGGGTGAGGCCTGCATTCTCGATCAAAGAATAAAAATCTTCATAAATTCCAGCTTCTCTCAAGAAATCATCACATGGCCATTCACACGGCCATACTTCCGCTATGAGAGGAAGATTATACTTGGCCTTTTCCTTCTCTTTAGCTTGTTTTCCTGGGAGCCTTGGCTAGAAGAGCCCCTCAAAAATATCTTTAACATTTTCTGAAAATTTCTGAAATTTTAGTAGCTTCAAAATAAAAGTGAAAACAACTAAACAAGATTGATAGCAACTACTCCTACAAGTGCCTAGAGCCTATATCATGCATTAGAATTACTTGGGACCTGATAAATTTAACATGCAAGCTCAAGAACAGGGTCACCAAGGCAGCAAGGATTTGCAATGAATAAGGCACTAGAACAAAAACTATTTGGATCAATGGAGGAGTCACATACCAAGCAATAATCTCCCAAAGCAGTTTTGTGAAAGGAACTTTGAGCAAGGAGATCAAAAATCGCAGCAAAATGAGCTAGAACTCGTGCTTGAGCTGGATGGGGATTTTTTTGGGAAGAAGATGGAGTGTGTGGGTGCTGGCATAAGTGGAGGGGGCCCACCAGGGGCCCAAGAGACAGGGGGCGCCCAGGGATGGTGGGCGCGCCCTCCACTCTCGTGGCCTGGTGCTTGCCCCTCCTGCAGTGATTTCAGTGCCTAAAATCCTCAAATATTCCATAAAAAATCATACTAAATTTGCAGGGCATTTGGAGCACTTTTATTTTTGGGATATTTTTCATTACACGAGTAATTTAGAAAACAGGCAGATAATACTATTTTTGCTTTATTTATTCTAAATAACACAAAGTAAAAAAAAGGTACAGAAGGTTGTGCCTTCTAGTTTCATCCATCTCATGATCATCAAAATGAATCCACTAACAAGGTTGATCAAGTCTTGTTAACAAACTCATTCCGAATAACACGGAACCGGAGAAATTTCGAAGTGACACTAGGTTACCTCAACGGGGATATGGATATCCCCAACAATAAGAATATCATACTTTTTCTTGACAGTAGGGAGAGGAAATTCAAAACCTCCAATAATGATTGATGGAATTTTCTCAATAGAATTTATGCTGTGAACTTGAGGTTGTTTCCTCGGAAAATGTACCGTGTGCTCATTTCCATTAACATGAAAGGTGACATTGCCTTTGTTGCAATCAATAACAGCACCTGCAGTATTTAAAAAGGGTCTACCGAGGATAATCGACATACTGTCGTCCTCAGGAATATCAAGAATGACAAAGTCTGTTAAGATAGTAACGTTTGCAACAACAACAGGCACGTCCTCACAAATGCCGACAGGTATAGCAGTTGATTTATCAGCCATTTGCAAGGATATCTCAGTGGGTGTCAACTTACTTAATTCAAGTCTACGGTACAAGGAAAGAGGCATAACACTAACACCGGCTCCTAAATCACATAAAGCAGTTTTAACATAATTTCTCTTTATGGAGCATGGTATAGTAGGTACTCCGGGATCACCAAGTTTCTTAGGTATTCCACCCTTAAAGGTATAGTTGGCAAGCATGGTGGAAATCTCAGCTTCAGGTATTTTCCTCTTATTAGTGATGATATCTTTCATATATTTAGCATAAGGATTTGTTTTAAGCATATCGGTTAAGCGCATGCGTAAGAAAATAGGTCTAATCATTTCAGCAAAACGCTCAAAGTCTTCATCATCCTTTGTCTTGGATGGTTTAGGAGGAAAGGGCATGTGTTTCTGAACCCATGGTTCTCTTTCTCTACCATGTTTCCTAGCAACAAAATCTCTCTTATCATAACGTTGGTTTCTTGATTGTGGGTTATCAAGACCAACTGCAGGTTCAATTTCTATATCATTGTTATTACTAGGTTGAGCATCTACATGAACATCATTATTAGCATTATCATCAGGTTCATGTTCATCTCCGGATTGTGTTTCAGCATCAGAGATAGAAGTATTATTAGGATTCTCAGGTGTTTCTACATTAGGTTCACTAGAAGCATGCAAAGTCCTATCATTTTTCTTTTTCTTCTTCTTAGAAGAACTAGGAGCATCTAGATTATTATTCTGAGAATCTTGTTCAATTCTCTTAGGGTGGCCTTCAGGATACAAAGGTTCCTGAGTCATTTACCAGTTCTAGTAGCCACTCTAACAGCAAAGTCATGTTTATTATTTAGTTCATCAAGCAAATCATTTTGAGCTTTAAGTACTTGCTCAGCTTGAGTAGCAACCATAGAAGCATATTTGCTAATGAGTTTGAGTTCACCTTTAACTCTAGCCATATTATCGCTCACGCGTCCTATCTCGAAAGGCATTATTCTTTAACTCTCTACCAACATAAGCATTAAAACTTTCTTGTCTAGCCATAAAGTCATCAAATTCATCTAAGCATGGGCTATGAAATTTAGTAGAAGGAATTTCAACTTTATCATATCTATAGAGAGAATTTACCTTTACTACCTGTGTCGGGTTATCAAGACAATGTGGTTCTTCGACAGGCGGTATATTAAGACCATGTATTTCTTCAATAGGTGGTAAATTCTTAACATCTTTAGATTTAATACCTTTTTCTTTCATTGATTTCTTTGCCTCTTGCATGTCTTCAGGACTGAGAAATAAAACACCTCTCTTCTTCGGAGTGGGTTTAGGAATAGGCTCAGGAGTTGGCTCAATTGGTTCAGGAATTGCCTCAGGAATTGGCTCAGGAAGAGTCCAATTATTTTCATTAGTCAACATATTATTCAATAGTAATTCAGCTTCGTCGACTGTTCTTTCCCTGAAAACACAACCAACACAACTATCCAAGTAGTCCTTGGAAGCATCGATTAGTCCGTTATAAAAGATATCAAGTATTTCATTTTTCTTAAGAGGATGGTCACGCAAAGCATTAAGTAATCGGAGAAGCCTCCCCCAAGCTTGTGGGAGACTCTCTTCTTCGATTTGCACAAAGTTATATATTTCCCGCAAGGCAGCTTGTTTCTTATGAGCAGGGAAATATTTAGCAGAGAAGTAATAAATCATATCCCGGGGACTACACACACAACCAGGATCAAGAGAATTAAACCAAGTCTTAGCATCACCCTTTAATGAGAACAGAAATATCTGAAGGATATAATAATAGCGAGACTTATCATTATTAGTAAATAGGGTGGCTATATCATTCAACTTGCTAAGATGTGCCACAACAGTTTCAGATTCAAGGCCATAAAAAGGATCAGATTCAACCAAAGTAATTATTTCAGGATCAACAGAGAATTCATAGTCCTTATCAGTAACACAGATAGGTGAAGTAGCAAAAGCAGGGTCATGTTTCATTCTAGCATTTAAAGTCTTTTGTTTCAACTTAGCTAACAATTTCTTAGTATCTCATCTATCATTGCAAGCAAGAAAATCTCTAGCAATTTCTTCATCCATAACATAACCCTCAGGAACAACAGGCAATTCATAATCATTCGGAGAACTTTCATCATCACTATCATCAATAATAGCATCTTCAATAATTTCATTCTCTATAGCCCTAGCAAGTTGTTCATCAAGAAATTCACCTAATGGCAAAGTAGTATCACGCACAGAAGTAGTTTCATCATAAGTATCATGCATAGTAGAAGTGGCATCATCAATAACATGCGACATATCAGAATTCATAGCAGTAGCAGGTTTAGGTGTCGCAAACTTATTCATAACAGAAGGAGAATGTAGTGCAGAGCTAGATGGCAGTTCCTTACCACCCCTCATAGTTGAGGGATAGATTTTAGTTTTTGTGTCTTTCAAGTTCTTCATAGTGATCAACAGATTTAAATCCCAAGTGACTCAGAGAATAGAGCTATGCTCCCCGGCAACGGCGCCAGAAATTAGTCTTGATGACCCACAAGTGTAGGGGATCGCAACAACTTTCGAGGGTAAAGTATTCAACCCAAATTTATTGATTCGACACAAGGGGAGACAAAGAATATTCTTGAGTATTAGCAGTTGAGTTTTCAATTCAACCACACCTGGATAACTTAGTATCTGCAGCAAAGTATTTAGTAGCAAAGTAATATGACAATAAAGGTAACAGTGGCAAAAGTAATGTTTTTGGGTTTTGTAGTGATTGAATCAATAGCAACGGAAAAGTAAATAAGCGAAGCACAAGATGTGAAAAGCTCGTGGGCATTGGATCAGTGATGGATAATTATGTCGGATGTGATTCCTCATGTAATAGCTATAACATAGGGTGACACAGAACTAGCTCCAATTCATCAATGTAATGTAGGCATGTATTCCGAATATAGTCATACGTGCTTATGGAAAAGAACTTGCATGACATCTTTTGTCCTACCCTCCCGTGGCAGCGGGGTCCTAGTGGAAACTAAGGGATATTAAGTCCTCCTTTTAATAGAGACCCGTACCAAAGCATTAACACATAGTGAATACATGAACTCCTCAAACTATGGTCATCACCGAGAAGTATCCCGATTATTGTCACTTCGGGGTTGTCAGATCATAACACATAATAGATGACTATAGACTTGCAAGATAGGATCAAGAACACACATATATTCATGAAAACATAATAGGTTCAGATCTGAAATCATGGCACTCGGGCCCTAGTGACAAGCATTAAGCATAGCAAAGTCATAGCAACATCAATCTCAGAACATAGTGGATACTAGGGATCAAACCCTAACAAAACTAACTTGATTACATGGTAAATCTCATCAATCCATCACCGTCTAGCAAGCCTACGATGGAATTACTCACGCACGGTGGTGGGCATCATGAAATTGGTGATGGAGGATGGTTGATGATGACGATGGCGACGAATCCCCCTCTCCAGAGCCCCGAACGGACTCCAGATCAACCCTCCCGAGAGAGATTAGGTCTTGGCGGCGGCTCCGTATCATATAACATGATGAAACTTCCTCTCTGGTTTTTTTCTCCGCGAGACAGAATATATGGAGTTGGAGTTGAGGTCAGCGGAGCTGCAGGGGGCCCACGAGACAGGGAAGCGCGCCTAGAGGGGGTGGGCACGCCCCCCACCCTCATGGACAGAGTGTGGGCCCCCTGGTCTTGATTCTTTCGCCAGTATTTTTTATATTTTCTGAAAATTGTCTCCGAGGATTTTCAGGTCATTTCGAGAACTTTTGTTTTCTACACATGAAACAACATCATGGTAATTCTACTGAAAACGGCGTCAGTCCGGGTTAGTTTCATTCAAATCATGCAAGTTAGAGTCCAAAACAAGGGCAAAAGTGTTTGGAAAAGTAGATACGTTGGAGACGTATCAGTTAGCTTTTTGGTCTTTGGAGAAAAAAATGTGCATTAATTGACACGTGAAATAAGGATTTGTATCGATTAAATCCCGTGAAGGAAAACCCCTCCTTTCTTTTTTAACACTAGTACTCCTAGTATGTACGTACTTATGCTTTTGGGTCTAGGACTTGCATTGCCAAACTTCGGCACACATTTTTGCCAAGCTTGCCTAAAGTTTTCAAAATGAGAAGGAGGTACAATTGCGCACGGCTGTCGCGGTCGCACCGCACCCTCACACGGTCGCTCCTGCACGCCGCGGTCGCACCGCACCCTCACACAGTCGCTCCTGCACGCTGCAAACCCAACCAAGGGAACGCACCCTCACTGACACGTGCTGTCGCATGTGAACAAACCAAACTCAGCCATCCTATCGCTGACACATAATTTATCCAACTGCATGGCTTGACGGACCACAAGAGTAATAGGCTTCGATAAACGAACGCACGCATACTCTTGACTATCAATTGATAGACGAGGGTCAGAATGCAACTAAAGAGAACAACTCAAAGGAACATATAATTTTCTGAGTTGTGGATGCATAGATTAGTATGTCGAACCAAGTTCAACATATTTCTTCCGGATAACCCATGCAGAAAGGTAGAACTGGCAGAGTCACGATTTATGAATGGAGAATTCCTCAAGAATAATCCTGTTGTGATATTTCAGTTCAGCGAGGAACTTTTGCCATAAGTAGTTCATGGTATTTGGAAGAAGAAGATACCACGGACTTCAAGGACTATCGCAAAGGTTACTAATATCCTAAAGGCACTAGCAATTACTATCAACACGAAGTAGGTAGAGTGAATCTCGGGTCGAAAACCCAGAAGTGAAATGCCTACTAACTAAGTGGCATCACGGGATGCTTACGAGAATGATGGCCAGAATCTTCACACTGGGAACACAAAACATTGCTAGATTACTAGGTGACTCCCTAAAACACCTAGGGTCATAATACCAGCTCCAACACATATGTCAAGGCAATAAAGTACCTCAACTCACTGATTTGTGTGATTAATCTGACCAAAGGCACATCGGAAACAGGAGGAAGGGATTTGCAAATGCATCCGACTATTTAGAAACCTGGGATGACTCGGACAGCATAACGGCTATAAATGCTCAAAAAGATTTGAGACATACTACAAAATGGTGGCATAACCACTCAGAAGCACAATATCAAGGTTCTGAGATCAACAATTAACATACGGAAATAGTAGGAGCTGAACTCAAGCTTAGATCCAACAATCTTATAAGTCTACGGGTTAGTAACACGTGACCCTGATAGAAAGAAGAGAAAGCCTAGTTCCTTAACCCCCGTAGAAGAGAAGACGATGACTCAGATCAGAAGGCCATGAGGTATAAGGAGTAAAAAGAGCCTTACGTTCCATCCCACAATCAATTCCCTTATATAACTAAAGAATTTCTAGACTCAATTTTGACCAGTTTGGCTTAGTAATCCTATAGGCAGTCAAGCTCTGATACCAACGCTGTCAGGACCCCGACTCAATGCCACATCGATCTAGCATGTAACACCTCATATCACTTTGCGGCCTCACGCACGGTATTCCCACGGGTGTCGCCTTACCTTTGCCCGGGACCGTTTGCGCCTTTTGGCACACGTATATGACAGTGTCGCTAGCATCCATATGATAAGGAGCCTGGGCTGACATAACTAGTCGTAAACCCAAAGTGGCACAGACTTACAGGGACAGGCATCCATGACCCAGCATCGAACGTGTCGGTCATCAGCGAGTGAATCCAGGCTGTAGCACTGGGCTAGCAGGACTCCGGTGAACCGGGCTGTAGCGGGCTAACAGGACTCCGGTATTCATCGCGTGACATTTCCCCGAAGGGACAGACACAGGAACGAAGAAGGACACATGCCGGCCAGCCTAAGTGTTCCGGAGCAGTAACAAGCTACCATGGCTCGGTGGAAACACTAGGAGACATTTCCCCGTAAGAGAGGCTACTAAAGATAAACAACTAGATGGTCAGATCCCACACATACCAAGCATTTCAATAACATACACACAATATGCTCGATATGTGCAAATACAACATGGCATCACAACATGACTCTACGACTCAAGTAATTTATTCAATAGGCTCCGAGGAGCGCGATATTACAATCATGGGTCTCATGACCCAACAATCAGAGCATACAAGTCAAAGCACAAGCGGAAGCTATCATGTCTGAGTACAGACATCTATAAATGAAAAAGGCTGAGAAGCCTGACTATCTATCAGATCCTGCCGAGGGCACAAGATCGTAGCTGAGGTATCAAGCTAAACGTCGAAGTCCACGCGAAACTACTAGTGAGACCGAAGTCTCTCTGCAAAAACATAAAATAGGCAAACGTGAGTACAAATGTACCCAGCAAGACTTACATCAGAACTAACTACATATGCATCATTATCAACAAAGGGGATGGTGGGGTTTAACTGCAGCAAGCCAGCTTTGACTCGGTGGCTATCCTAAACTACGACTGCAATGTAACTCTTTTGAGGTGGCGCACACGAGTCCACATATTCCCCATATCAATACACCACTATGGATCCGCTCCCGTCTCCCTACGAGAGCGCCATCCATAGCACTCACGCTTATCTTGCGTATTTTAGAGTATCCACTTTCACTTGTCTATGAACTGATATAAGCAACCCAGAAGTCCTTTACCGCGGACACGGCTATTCGAATAGATGATGTTAACCCTGCAGGGGTGTACTTCTTCATACATGTTTCCACCACTTAGCGTCTGCACACGACATGTGCTCGGCAGACTTCAAGCGAAAGCCGACGTGGGTGTAGACCACGACCTACCTAAACACTCAAGTCTCTAGTCCAGGTTTATCGCCTATTCGGGTTCCATCCATGAGGAGATCCGGCCGGAGTTTCGCTCACAGCCCCAAACGATGTGAACTGGGTTCCGTGACACCAAACGGGCGCCCGGTATACCCGGCCACGTGCCTACCGCATCATAGCCCACCCCTACGGTCAGCGCTGTCCACGGCCTCCAGCATACTACAAACACCAGAAACTACTTGCAACTCCTGGACAGAGGACGAGGGTGAATAAGAAGTCGAGCGGGGTCATATTTCAGGGCCCAATGTATGGTAGTAGCTGAATCATGGATCACAAACACAGAACTCAGTTCCTAAGGACGGCTTCAATGAGACAACCCACCATGTACTCCTACATGGCCTCTCACCGACACCTTTTACCAAATCGTGTTCACACACTTAGCTCACACACAGTAGGACATGTTCACACACCTCTGATTCATCCCGGATAAATCAGACCTGACACAACTCTAAGCAGTAGCAGGCATGACAAACAAGCAAGAATGAGTAGGCACAACAGGGCTCAAACAACTCCTACTCATACTAGTGGGTTTCATCTATTTACTGTGGAATGACAGGTCATGCAAAGGATAAAGGGGTTCAGCTACCGCGGCAAGTAACAGATGAATCATTGTTGTCCTAATGCAGTAAAAGAGAGCAGGAGCGAGAGAGTAGGATTGTATCGGAATGAACAAGGGGGTTTTGCTTGCCTGGCACTTCTGAAGATAACATTGAGTCTTCATCAGTGTCAACGATCACAACATCGGAACATCGTCTACCGGGAGGGAACAGATACCGGCAACAAAGAAGAAATACAATCAATGCAATGCACAATATGATGCATGCTCATGACATGGCAATATGAATGTGTTTTGAGCTAATGCAACTAGCAACAGATTAAATGAAGTTGGTTTGAATACAAGATTCAAATTCAAACTCCATATGTGATTATTCAAATGCCATTAATTAATTTGTGCTAAACAGCAGTTATAAGTTGTTCTAACATGCATGAAAATGGTACAGATGGATTCCTTGAATTTTTCTGATAATTTTTCATATATAAATTATTTAATTTGGAGTTACGGTTGAATTTCTATGATTTATTGAAGTTTAGGGCATATTCTGAAAATAAATAAATCATTTCTGACTTATTTAAAATCCCAGAAGCATATACTGCGTCAGCATGACGCCGGGGTGACGTCAGCAGGTCAAAGGCGTCGACCAGGTCAAACCTGACCAGTGGGACCCACTGGTCAGTGACCCAGTCAACTAACCAAGTTAGTTAGCCCTAACTAACTGGATTGGGCCCACTGGTCAGTGACTAACCTAAATATGATTAGCCCTAACTAACTTAGTTAGCCGGGCGGGGCCCGCATGTCAGTGGCTCACCTAATTAACTAAGTTAATTAACACTAACTAACCTAACACTAATTAGGCAGGCGCCTGGGCCCACACATCAAGGTCTCGAGATCAACAATTAACATACGGAAGTAATAGGATCTGAAACGAGGCTTAATTCCAACAATTCTATAAGTCTACGGATTAGTAACACGTGATCCTGATGGAAAGAAGAGATAACCTAGTTCTTAATCCCCATAGAAGAGAAGATGATGACTCAGATCAGAAGGCCATGAGGTATAAGGAGTAAAAAGAGCCTTACGTTCCATCCCACAATCAATTCCCTTATATAACCAAAGAATTTCTAGACTCAACTTCGACCAGTTTGGCTTGGTAATCCTACAGGTAGTCAAGCTCTGATACCAACGCTGTCAGGACCCCGACTCAATGCCACATCGATCTAGCATGTAACACCTCATATCACTTTGCGGCCTCACGCACGGTATTCCCACGGGTGTCGCCTTACCTTTGCCCGGGACCGTTTGCGCCTTTTGGCACACGTATATGACAGTGTCGCTAGCATCCATATGATAAGGAGCCCGGGCTGACATGGCTAGTCGTAAACCCAAAGTGGCACAGACTTACAGGGACAGGCATCCATGACCCAGCATCGAACGTGTCGGTCATCAGCGAGTGAATCCAGGCTGTAGCACTGGGCTAGCAGGACTCCGGTGAACCGGGCTGTAGCGGGCTAACAGGACTCCGGTATTCATCGCGTGACATTTCCCCGAAGGGACAGACACAGGAATGAAGAAGGACACATGCCGGCCAGCCTAAGTGTTCCGGAGCAGTAGCAAGCTACCATGGCTCAGTGAAACACTAGGAGACATTTCCCCGTAAGAGAGGCTACTAAAGATAAACAACTAGATGGTCAGATCCCACACATACCAAGCATTTCAATAACATACACACAATATGCTCGATATGTGCAAATACAACATGGCATCACAACATGACTCTACGACTCAAGTAATTTATTCAATAGGCTCCGAGGAGCGAGATATTACAAACATGGGTCTCATGACCCAACAATCAGAGCATACAAATCAAAGCACAAGCGGAAGCTATCATGTCTGGGTACAGACATCTATAACTGAAAAAGGCTGAGAAGCCTGACTATCTACCAGATCCTGCCGAGGGCACAAGATCGTAGCTGAGGTAACAAGCTAAACGTCGAAGACCACGCGGAATTACTAGTGAGACTGAAGTCTCTCTGCAAAAACATAAAATAGGCAAACGTGAGTACAAATGTACCCAGCAAGACTTACATCAGAACTAACTACATATGCATCATTATCAACAAAGGGATGGTGGGGTTTAACTGCAGCAAGCCAGCTTTGACTCAGTGGCTAACCTGAACTACGACTGCAAGTAACTCTTTTGAGGTGGCGCACACGAGTCCACATATTCACCATATCAATACACCACTATGGATCCGCTCCTGTCTCCCTACGAGAACGCCATCCATAGCACTCACGCTTATCTTGCGTATTTTAGGGTATCCACTTTCACTTGTCTATGAAATGATATAAGCAACCCAGAAGTCCTTTACCGCGGACACGGCTATTCGAATAGATGATGTTAACCCTGCAGGGGTGTACTTCTTCATACATGTTTCCACCACTTAGCGTCTGCACACGACATGTGCTCGGCAGACTTCAAGCGAAAGCCGACGTGGGTGTAGACCACGACCTACCTAAACACTCAAGTCTCTAGTCCAGGTTTATCGCCTATTCGGGTTCCATCCATGAGGAGATCCGGCCGGAGTTTCGCTCACAGCCCCAAATGATGTGAACAGGGTTCCGTGACACCAAACGGGTGCCCGGTTTACCCGGCCACGTGCCTACCGCATCACAGCCCACCCCTCCTGTCAGCGCTGTGCACGGCATCCAGCATACTAGAAACACCAGAAACTACTTGCAACTCCTGGACAGAGGACTTGGGTGAATAAGAAGTCGAGCGGGGTCATATTTCAGGGCCCAATGTATGGTAGTAGCTGAATCATGGATCACAAACACAGAACTCAGTTCCTAAGAATGGCTTCAATGAGACAACCCACCATGTACTCCTACATGGCCTCTCACCGCTACCTTTACCAAATCGTGTTCACACACTTAGCTCACACACAGTAGGACATGTTCACACGCCTCTGATTCATCCCCGATGAATCAGACCTGACTCAACTCTAAGCAGTAGCAGGCATGACAAACAAGCATGAATGAGTAGGCACATCAGGGCTCAAACAACTCCTACTCATGCTAGTGGGTTTTCATCTATTTACTGTGGCAATGACAGGTCATGCAGAGGATAAAGGGGTTCAACTACCGCAGCATGTAACAGTTGAATCGGTGTTGTCCTAATGCATTAAAAGAGAGCAGGAGAGAGAGAGTAGGATTGTATCGGAATGAACAAGGGGGTTTTGCTTGCCTGGCACTTCTGAAGATAGCATTGAGTCTTCATCAGTGTCAACGATCACATCATCGGTATCACGTCTATCGAAAGGGGACAAATACCGGCAACACAGAAGGGAAGACAATCAATGCAATGCACAATATGATGCATGATCATGACATGGCAAAATGAATGTGTTTTGGGCTAATGCATCTAGCAACAAGTTAAATGGGGTTGGTTTGAATACAAGATTCAAATTCAAACTCCATATGTGATTATTCAAATCCATTTAATTGATTTGTGCTAAACAGCAGCTATAAGTTGTTCTAACATGCATGAAAATGGTACAGATGGATTCCTTGAATTTTTCTGATAATTTTTCATATATAAATTATTTAATTTGGAGTTACGGTTGAATTTCTATGATTTTTAGAAGTTTATACCATTTTCTGAAATTTCCTGAATTAAAATAAATCCAGAAAATGATTTAACTGCGTCAGCCTGACGCCAGCATGACGTCAGCGAGTCAACGGCCAGGTCCAGGTCAAACCTGACGTGTGGGGTCCACACGTTAGTCACACAGGTTAGACAGGGGGGGGGGTTAGTTTAGTTTAATTAGAGATTAGGGGCACTAGGGCCCACATGTCAGTGGCTCTAGGCCTGGGTTAGCGGGGTGGTTAGGCCCTAATGACCGGCCACGTCAGCTCTCGCTGGAGTTTAGCCGGCGACGACCACAGAGCACGGCGGGGGACGCCAGATTTGCGCTAGGGGCATCGGATCGACGCGCCAAGGGCACCAGGAGGTAGCCCGTGCCCGTGCGCATCTAGGGGGACCAACGGGAGGTGCGGGGGTGGCCGGGGTTTGCCGGAGTGGAGCCCGAGGCGGCGGCCGGAGCTCGGGGTTGGGGCGAGTTAGTGCTACGGTGCGCAAACGAGCGAGGTGAGCGGCTAGCGGGGCGCTACGCAGTGCGGGGAGCGAGTTAGGCATGCCAGGGTGACCAAATGGTCACCGGAGCTACGCCGGCGACGAGCTCAGGCGGCGGCGTGCTACGGCCAGCTATGAAATGGCGGCTACGGCGAGCGGCAAGCCACGGGGTTAGGGGCAAAACGTGCAGGAGCTCACGGTGGTTCGGATGGGGTAGATGACGAGCTCGGGGAAGCGGAGACGGCGGCTAATCGACGGTGAAGATCCTCGGCGGCCGGTGATGGAAACGGCGATGATGGCGGCGTTGCAGCGTGTCCGGGACCTTGTGGCTCGGTGGGGAGAAAGAGGGGGTCGAGGCGGAGCCTTTGAGCGCATCGGCGAGGCTAGGGGGTGGCGGTGGCCGCGAGGGAGCTCGTCGGTGGCGGCGGCTCCGTTCGGGCGAGTGAGAGAGAGGTCCAGGGGAGAGGATGAGGACGCGGGAGAGTGAGGGAGAGAGGCAGGGAGGTGCATGGTGTCTCCGGGCGTCGAGGAGGAAGCAGGAGGTGGCCAGGGGGAAGCAGGAGGTGGCCGAGGCCTCTCGGGCGCGCGCCACGCCTCGCCTCTGCCTACTGGCAGAGGAAGACGACAGGGGGGGGAGTGGAGATGGGCTGGGCCGTGCTGGGCCAGGTAAGTGGGCGCCAGGTAACTTCCTTCTCTCTCTCTCTTTTATTTCTTTTCTATTTCTGTTATTTTGTTTTTGATTTGATTTAAAATACCAAATCATTTAATAAAATCCTGGAAACAATTATGGGTGCTTTCTGAATTATTTCAGTGACCCTTAACAATTTCCAACATTTATTTGAACATTTAAATTATTTATAGTATTTAAATGCCCAAAGTCAAATACAATATGATTTAATTCAAAAATCCAAAAATGACCTAAGAATATATTCATCATTTTTGGCAGAGGTTTCCACCTTAACCAGAAATCATGAACTTTTCTTAGGAACCTTTTGGGTTTATTGAAAAGATTTTAATTCACCCTAGTTGAGTTGATTTAATGCTAGGGTTTGAACATCCCCATTTCAATTTTAGGCAAAATTTAAACATGATGCAACACATGACTAGCTAGCTCAGAGCAAACCAGAAGCTAGGGATGTGACAACTCACCCCCACTAAACAAGAATCTCGTCTCGAGATTCAAGCGTAGGGTAAGGTGAAGGGGTAACGCAGACTAGTATAATCTTCACGATCCAGGGTGCACTTCAATTGAATGTTGATTCATTCACCATCATTGTCTTGAAGTCTTGCCTTGAGAACTCCAACTATCATGACAACGAGAGGAAAGGAAAGACCCTAAAAGAATTGTTCCTCTCGAAGGTCGAACAACTCAGGATTAACCCACAGAATGAGACATAACAACATCTCTCGAGCTGAGAGACGAAGTACACATCCATAGGAATTGGAGTGAAGCAGATGACAAAGGTTCACTAGATAGACAACAATTCCAGACTCAAGAATGTGGTAAACGATTGTCACGTAGCGAGGAGTTGAGTTGCCATGATACCATAATGATGCACCTTAGGGAAGGTGACTCGTAGAAATATCCCCTTAAGTGGCAAAAAGAATTACCTTTGATTCAAAGATCCTTGAAACTCTTTATACCAGCTTAAGGCAAATCATAATCGATCATTTGGAGGGGGTCGGTAGAATGGCATACTCGGACTTGGATGATGTGGACTACCTTGTTGAAGACAACGTAATGTATGATTTTTGCTTATCACCGGAAATGGAAGAGACCCATGGTAGAATGGCACATTGGCGGTGCAAGCTGGGAACAAAATGCAAATGCTGGGAATGATTCTGGTAACTGGGGAAGAACCCAACACTAGAGAGTTAATTCACTGGTTGAAAAGGTCATAGCATTGCCGAGGAAACTGAGAGAAATCCCAGTTAGCGTCGATGATAACACCTAGCGCTTGAGCGTGCTTTCAAGAACTTGAGCATTTCCACAATCATCAAGGTTTTGCCAATATCCGTGTCAAGGATCCTGGCAACACAACTTGCTACCATGATGGCTAATGATGGATGATGCAGATGCAAAGGAAGATAACACCTTCTCAGATTTCACCTTAGCGAGGCCAAGGAAATAAAAATCTGGATGATCGACCGAGAGACATTTAGCACTCCGCTTCTAATGTTCTCCTTGATGTGCTAGTGTAACCCATTCATAGATATGGTTTGATATCTAGAACATCAAGTAAAAAGGTCGGACTACGGGATCTCAAAATCCATAGGGGCAACTAGGGAGTAAATCCTACGAAATCCCTATGGGGAGGTGGCCAACTTCCTTAATCAAGATATTATAATAATAGGTCTTCCGGTTGGGTGTGTTGGCCACGACATCCACTTTACCGGTTATTGAGGGACCAATATTATAGTTCTTGGAAAATGTTCCAACCATCATATCTGCCTGAGATTCAGATCTGGTTGGTGTCAGGATATTCCAGACTCATCGAGTCTAGGAAGACAAATGAAAGTTTGCAACACAATTTGACGAGACAACGCTGTGAGATTCTCGGGGAATGAACTACGATAGTAAGCTCCAGAACATGAGCTGGTTCTGCTACAAACATGTGAACACGCTGTCCCAGACAAACATGACCACGTGGTAGTTTTATAATAAAACACTACCGAGTTCAGGTGGGGAACCATCAACGAGGATATCAAAATCCTTGCATAAGGCATGCTCTTAAGAAGGAACTTCTTCTCCTTGAACAAATCAATCAGTGGCTTGGTGTGCTCGGAACACATATGGAATGACGGTTGCAAGTCTCCAGACCACAGAATACTTCACACGTATGCATGACTGACTTGGGATGATTCCAGAGGAAGCAAAACTAACTTTCTCAAATCCACGGCGGCAACTTTCTCCAAATGCACGTGTATAAGAGGAAGTCACTCCTTTCATCAAACACATACTTCATGAGTTAGCATGAAGAAATGCTTTCAGAAGTTTCCAACACTAGCTTAATGTTCAGCAAAATTATGGGGAAGACAAGGATGTTGTCAATGGGCACAACAACAATTCATCTGGGTTTCCTTTTAAAAGGAATTCCATAGTTAAGTGAACATGGTGATAGCATTGGTCAGGCCAAAGATGTAATGGTGTATGCTCGAGGGATCAACCACGAATAAGACAACATTACGAGCATCGTTGGTACTGATTTGATTTGACGATAGCCCACCCTCAAATCAAAGGATTGATAAGACAATAGGTCCAGCAACTGATCACAGGGACCAATCGATGAAGATATCATCTTTCTTCAACACACACTACACAAGAATATCCCTTTGGGACGAACTAAGTCAGGCAAGCTTTTATCTTCCAACCCTCCAAGTTGTTGTCTAGCTTAACCAACTAGCTCAGGGATATCCAACACAGATTCTTGGAGAAGGGTGGTTCACAAGAAACCAACTTGATCACGAGCTCAACACAGCGGTCAGGTGACAACCTGGTAATATTTCCGAGAAGATCTTCGGAAAATCACGAACCACCGATATGTTACTAAGCTCGAGAACAATCTTGCTTTTGTGGGCAAGACGATATGATCAAATGAGGGAGGACTTGACAAGATCCTAACTCATCAATCGAAGGGTGCACCGAAATAAGGACTAGGTAGCACGATCAGTCTTAGAAGGACGATTCAAAAACCAACACGCTAAGAATGAAATCATTGTCCATTAACTACCAAGCAACAAGGTTGCTAGGAGTATTGAATTCACACATCACGATTCACTTGTCGGCATTCCGGTTACGACAACACGGAACCGAGGGATGAATAATGATGGCGAGAAGTATCACTACATCAAGAATTCACAAGAGCCGGTGCAATCCCCATGAAAATCCTGACATAAAGACGGTAATACTTCAGGGCAGAACAGAATCAAAAGGTGGGCTGGCATTTTGATCTGCGGAGCACAATTGCTTTGACCCAATCCTAGATATGGAAGAGGTACTGGAGTTTGTTTCTCCTATCATTCTACGATAGAATGGCTTGACGGACCACAAGAGTAATAGGCTTCGATAAATGAACGCACGCATACTCTTGACTATCAATTGATAGACGAGGGTCAGAATGCAACTAAAGAGAACAACTCAAAGGAACATATAATTTTCTGAGTTGTGGATGCATAGATTAGTATGTCGAACCAAGTTCAACATATTTCTTCCGGATAACCCATGCAGAAAGGTAGAACTGGCAGAGTCACGATTTATGAATGGAGAATTCCTCAAGAATAATCCTGTTGTGATATTTCAGTTCAGCGAGGAACTTTTGCCATAAGTAGTTCATGGTATTTGGAAGAAGAAGATACCACGGACTTCAAGGACTATCGCAAAGGTTACTAATATCCTAAAGGCACTAGCAATTACTATCAACACGAAGTAGGTAGAGTGAATCTCGGGTCGAAAACCCAAAAGTGAAATGCCTACTAACTAAGTGGCATCACGGGATGCTTACGAGAATGATGGCCAGAATCTTCACACTGGGAACACAAAACATTGCTAGATTACTAGGTGACTCCCTAAAACACCTAGGGTCATAATACCAGCTCCAACACATATGTCAAGGCAATAAAGTACCTCAACTCACTGATTTGTGTGATTAATCTGACCAAAGGCACATCGGAAACAGGAGGAAGGGATTTGCAAATGCATCCGACTATTTAGAAACCTGGGATGACTCGGACAGCATAACGGCTATAAATGCTCAAAAAGATTTGAGACATACTACAAAATGGTGGCATAACCACTCAGAAGCACAATATCAAGGTTCCGAGATCAACAATTAACATACGGAAATAGTAGGAGCTGAACTCAAGCTTAGATCCAACAATCTTATAAGTCTACGGGTTAGTAACACGTGATCCTGATAGAAAGAAGAGAAAGCCTAGTTCCTTAACCCCCGTAGAAGAGAAGATGATGACTCAGATCAGAAGGCCATGAGGTATAAGGAGTAAAAAGAGCCTTATGTTCCATCCCACAATCAATTCCCTTATATAACTAAAGAATTTCTAGACTCAACTTCGACCAGTTTGGCTTAGTAATCCTACAGGCAGTCAAGCTCTGATACCAACGCTGTCAGGACCCCGACTCAATGCCACATCGATCTAGCATGTAACACCTCATATCACTTTGCGGCCTCACGCACGGTATTCCCACGGGTGTCGCCTTACCTTTGCCCGGGACCATTTGCACCTTTTGGCACACGTATATGACAGTGTCGCTAGCATCCATATGATAAGGAGCCTGGGCTGACATGGCTAGTCGTAAACCCAAAGTGGCACAGACTTACAGGGACAGGCATCCATGACCCAGCATCGAACGTGTCGGTCATCAGCGAGTGAATCCAGGCTGTAGCACTGGGCTAGCAGGACTCCGGTGAACCGGGCTGTAGCGGGCTAACAGGACTCCGGTATTCATCGCGTGACATTTCCCCGAAGGGACAGACACAGGAACGAAGAAGGACACATGCCGGCCAGCCTAAGTGTTCCGGAGCAGTAACAAGCTACCATGGCTCGGTGGAAACACTAGGAGACATTTCCCCGTAAGAGAGGCTACTAAAGATAAACAACTAGATGGTCAGATCCCACACATACCAAGCATTTCAATAACATACACACAATATGCTCGATATGTGCAAATACAACATGGCATCACAACATGACTCTACGACTCAAGTAATTTATTCAATAGGCTCCGAGGAGCGAGATATTACAAACATGGGTCTCATGACCCAACAATCAGAGCATACAAATCAAAGCACAAGCGGAAGCTATCATGTCTGGGTACAGACATCTATAACTGAAAAAGGCTGAGAAGCCTGACTATCTACCAGATCCTGCCGAGGGCACAAGATCGTAGCTGAAGTAACAAGCTAAACGTCGAAGACCACGCGGAATTACTAGTGAGACTGAAGTCTCTCTGCAAAAACATAAAATAGGCAAACGTGAGTACAAATGTACCCAGCAAGACTTACATCAGAACTAACTACATATGCATCATTATCAACAAAGGGGTGGTGGGGTTTAACTGCAGCAAGCCAGCTTTGACTCAGTGGCTAACCTGAACTACGACTGCAAGTAACTCTTTTGAGGTGGCGCACACGAGTCCACATATTCACCATATCAATACACCACTATGGATCCGCTCCCGTCTCCCTACGAGAACGCCATCCATAGCACTCACGCTTATCTTGCGTATTTTAGGGTATCCACTTTCACTTGTCTATGAACTGATATAAGCAACCCAGAAGTCCTTTACCGCGGACAGGGCTATTCGAATAGATGATGTTAACCCTGCAGGGGTGTACTTCTTCATACATGTTTCCACCACTTAGCGTCTGCACACGACATGTGCTCGGCAGACTTCAAGCGAAAGCCGACGTGGGTGTAGACCACGACCTACCTAAACACTCAAGTCTCTAGTCCAGGTTTATCGCCTATTCGGGTTCCATCCATGAGGAGATCCGGCCGGAGTTTCGCTCACAGCCCCAAACGATGTGAACAGGGTTCCGTGACACCAAACGGGTGCCCGGTTTACCCGGCCACGTGCCTACCGCATCACAGCCTACCCCTCCGGTCAGCGCTGTGCACGGCCTCCAGCATACTACAAACACCAGAAACTACTTGCAACTCCTGGACAGAGGACTTGGGTGAATAAGAAGTCGAGCGGGGTCATATTTCAGGGCCCAATGTATGGTAGTAGCTGAATCATGGATCACAAACACAGAACTCAGTTCCTAAGAATGGCTTCAATGAGACAACCCACCATGTACTCCTACATGGCCTCTCACCGCTACCTTTACCAAATCGTGTTCACACACTTAGGTCACACACCGTAGGACATGTTCACACGCCTCTGATTCATCCCCGATGAATCAGACCAAACTCAATTCTAAGCAGTAGCAGGCATGACAAACAAGCATGAATGAGTAGGCACATCAGGGCTCAAACAACTCCTACTCATGCTAGTGGGTTTCATCTATTTACTGTGGCAATGACAGGTCATGCAGAGGATAAAGGGGTTCAACTACCGTAGCATGTAACAGTTGAATCGGTGTTGTCCTAATGCATTAAAAGAGAGCAGGAGCGAGAGAGTAGGATTGTATCGGAATGAACAAGGGGGTTTTGCTTGCCTGGCACTTCTGAAGATAGCATTGAGTCTTCATCAGTGTCAACGATCACATCATCGGTATCACGTCTATTGAAAGGGGACAAATACCAGCAACACAGAAGGGAACACAATCAATGCAATGCACAATATGATGCATGATCATGACATGGCAAAATGAATGTGTTTTGGGCTAATGCATCTAGCAACAAGTTAAATGGGGTTGGTTTGAATACAAGATTCAAATTCAAACTCCATATGTGATTATTCAAATGCCATTTAATTGATTTTTGCTAAACAGCAGCTATAAGTTGTTCTAACATGCATGAAAATGGTACAGATGGATTCCTTGAATTTTTCTGATAATTTTTCACATATAAATTATTTAATTTGGAGTTACGGTTGAATTTCTATGATTTTTAGAAGTTTATACCATTTTCTGAAATTTCCTGAATTAAAATAAATCCAGAAAATGATTTAACTGCGTCAGCCTGATGCCAGCATGACGTCAGCGAGTCAACGGCCAGGTCCAGGTCAAACCTGACGTGTGGGGTCCACACGTCAGTGACACAGGTTAGACAGGGGGGGGGGGGTTAGTTTAGTTTAATTAGAGATTAGGGGCACTAGGGCCCACATGTCAGTGGCTCTAGGCCTGGGTTAGCGGGGTGGTTAGGCCCTAATGACCGGCCATGTCAGCTCTCGCCGGAGTTTAGCCGGCGACGACCACGGAGCACGGCGGGGGACGCCGGACTTGCGCTAGGGGCATCGGATCGACGCGCCAAGGGCACCAGGAGGTAGCCCGTGCCAGTGCGCATCTAGGGGGACCAACGGGAGGTGCGGGGGTGGCCGGGGTTCGCCGGAGTGGAGCCCGAGGCGGCGGCCGGAGCTCGGGGTTGGGGCGAGTTAGTGCTACGGTGCGCAAACGAGCGAGGTGAGCGGCTAGCGGGGCGCTACACAGTGCGGGGAGCGAGTTAGGCATGCCACGGTGACCAAATGGTCACCGGAGCTACGCCGGCGACGAGCTCAGGCGGCGGCGTGCTACGGCCAGCTATGAAATGGCGGCTACGGCGAGCGGCAAGCCACGGGGTTAGGGGCAAAACGTGCAGGAGCTCACGGTGGTTCGGATGGGGTAGATGACGAGCTCGGGGAAGCGGAGACGGCGGCGAATCGATGGTGAAGATCCTCGGCGGCCGGCGATGGAAACGGCGATGATGGCGGTGTTGCAGCGTGTCCGGGACCTTGTGGCTTGGTGGGGAGAAAGAGGGGGTCGAGGCGGAGCCTTTGAGCGCATCGGCGACGCTAGGGGGTGGCGGTGGCCGCGAGGGAGCTCGTCGGTGGCGGCGGCTCCGTTCGGGCGAGTGAGAGAGAGGTCCAGGGGAGAGGATGAGGACGCGGGAGAGTGAGGGAGAGAGGCAGAGAGGTGCGTGGCGTCTCCGAGCGTCGAGGAGGAAGCAGGAGGTGGCCAGGGGGAAGCAGGAGGTGGCCAAGGCCTCTCGGGCGCGCGCCACGCCTCGCCTCT
>NC_057807.1:528840136-528843039 GCF_018294505.1 Triticum aestivum
TGGGCCGTGCTGGGCCAGGTAAGTGGGCGCCAGGTAACTTCCTTCTCTCTCTCTCTCTTTTATTTCTTTTCTATTTCTGTTATTTTGTTTTTGATTTGATTTAAAATACCAAATCATTTAATAAAATCCTGGAAACAATTATGGGTGCTTTCTGAATTATTTCAGTGACCCTTAACAATTTCCAACATTTATTTGAACATTTAAATTATTTATAGTATTTAAATGCCCAAAGTCAAATACAATATGATTTAATTCAAAAATCCAAAAATGACCTAAGAATATATTCATCATTTTTGGCAGAGGTTTCCACCTTAACCAGAAATCATGAACTTTTCTTAGGAACCTTTTGGGTTTATTGAAAAGATTTTAATTCACCCTAGTTGAGTTGATTTAATGCTAGGGTTTGAACATCCCCATTTCAATTTTAGGCAAAATTTAAACATGATGCAACACATGACTAAATAGCTCAGAGCAAACCAGAAGCTAGGGATGTGACATCTGTTGGGGAAGAAGAAGAGGTGAGGAAGAAGGAAAGAAGGGTTAGGAGACGTAGGATATTCATCAACCGCCTGAAATGGTAGACTGACCCAAGTCAGGCGACTTGCATAACAAATATATCTTTTTACACGGCAAAAGATCCACAAAAACAACAACATAAAGAAAAACTATCACTGCTCGCGGAAAGAGACGACCTCGTCGTCTTTGGCTGCCGGCGCGAACCAGTGATGTCTACTACGCAACCTTCTTCTTGTAGACGTTGTTGGGCCTGCAAGTGCACAGGTTTGTAGGACAGTAGGAAATTTCCCTCAAGTGGATGACCTAAGGTTTATCAATCTGTAGGAGGCGTAGGATGAAGATGGTCTCTCTCAATCAACCCTGCAACCAGATAACAAAGAGTCTCTTGTGTCCCCAACACACCCAATACAATGGTAAATTGTATAGGTGCACTAGTTCGGCGAAGAGATGGTGATACAAGTGCAATATGGATGGTAGATAAAGGTATTTGTAATCTGAAATTATATAAACAGCAAGGTAGCAAGCGATAAAAGTGAGCGTAAACGGTATTGCAATGATGGGAAACAAGGCCTAGGGTTCATACTTTCACTAGTGCAAGTTCTCTCAACAATAATAACATAGATAGATCATATAACAATCCCTCAACATGCAACAAAGAGTCACTCCAAAGCAACTAATAGCGGAGAAAAAACAAAGAGACTATGGTAGGGTACGAAACCACCTCAAAGTTATTCTTTCGGATCCATCTATTCAAGAGTTCGTACTAGAATAACACCTTAAGACACAAATCAACCAAAACCCTAATGTCACCTAGATACTCCATTGTCACCTCAAGTATCCGTGGGCATGATTATATGATATGCATCACACAATCTCAGATTCATCTATTCAACCAACACAAAGTACTTCAAAGAGTGCCCCAAAGTTTCTACCGGAGAGTCAAGAACGTGTGCCAACCCCTATGCATAGGTTCATGGGTGGAACCCGCAAGTTGGTCACAAAAACATACATCAAGTGGCACATGATATCCCATTGTCACCACAGATAAGCACGGCAAGACATACATCAAGTGTTCTCATAAAAGACTCAATCCGATAAGATAACTTCAAAGGGAAAACTCAATTCATCACAAGAGAGTAGAGGGGGAGAAACACCATAAGATCCAACTACAATAGCAAAGCTCGGGATACATCAAGATCGTGCCATAGAGGGAACACGAGAGAGAACATGAGAGAGAGAGAGAGAGAGAGAGAGAGAGAGATCAAGCACATAGCTACTGGTACATACCCTCAGCCTCGAGGGTGAACTACTCCCTCCTTGTCATGGATAGCGCCGGGATGATGAAGATGGCCACAGGTGAAGGATCCCACCTCCGGCAAGGTGCCGGGAAGGGCTCCCGAGAGGTTTCTCGTGGTTACAGAGGCTTGCGGCGGTGAAACTCCCGATCTATCTTGATATTCAATGTTTTTAGGGTACGTAGGCTTATATAGGCGAAAGAAGTCAGTCAGGGGGTGCTCGAGGGGCCCACGAGACAGGGGGCGTGCCCAGTAGGGGGGGCACGCCCTCCTATCTCGTGGCCTCCTCGAGGCTCTTCTGACATGAACTCCAAGTCACATGGGTGATATTCTTCCAAAAATTCACGCTGCCAAAGGTTTCATTCCGTTTGGACTCCGTTTGATATTTGATATTCCTTTTCTTCGAAATACTGAAACAGGCAATAAAACAGCAATATGGGTTGGGCCTCCGGTTAGTAGGTTAGTCCCAAAATTAATATAAAAGTGTATAATAAATCCCATAATCATTCAAAATAGATAATAAAATAGCATGAATGCTTCATAAATTATAGATACGTTGGAGACGTATCAAGCATCCCCAAGCTTAATTCCTGCTCGTCCTCGAGTAGGTAAATGATAAATAAAGAATTTATGAAGTGTGAATGCTAGAGGTGCACAAGTTTGATCAATGATAATTTATGAAGTGTGAATGCTAGTAGTTCATCGCATAAAACTTTTCATAATCAAGTAACAAGCTATTCACATGTTAAAGCATAGACCATAAACTTTCTTGAAAACTAGCAAACTTCATTCTTAGTCATCAAACAATTGCAATTCATCTTATTTTCAGGAAGGGTCTATGTCTGAGCTTTGATTTAGCAAACTTCACATACTCAACCATCATATAGTCTTCTACAATTGCTAACACTCACGCAATACTTGTGGTTATGAAGTTTTAATCGGACACATAGAAAGATTGGGGCTTATAATGTTGCCTCCAAACGTATTCACCTTTGGGTGATGTCAACAATAATAGTTCATGCTAATGTACATACAATTGGATATATATATATATATATATATATATATATATATATATATATATATATATAT
>NC_057807.1:528843168-528852881 GCF_018294505.1 Triticum aestivum
TAACACAAAGTGCTTGCCAAAGGATAAAATGAAAAAGAGAAAGGTGAAGATCACCTTGACTCTTGCATAAAGTAAAAGACATAAAGTAAAAGATAGGCCCTTCACAGAGGGAAGCAGAGGTTGTCATGCGCTTTTAGGGTAGGATACACAAAATCTTAATGTGAAAGAATGTCACTTTATATTGCCCCTTGTATATGGACCTTTATTATGCAGTCCGTTGCTTTTATTGCTTCCATAACAAGTTCGTACAAAGCTTATTTTCTCCACACTAATAAGTCATGCATATTTAGAGAGCAATTTTTATTGCTTGCACCGATGACAACTTACTTGAAGTATCTTACTCAATCCATAGGTAGGTATGGTGGACTCTCATGGCAAAAAAACTGGGTTTAAGGATATTTGGAAGCACAAATAGTATCTCTACTTGGTGCTAGGAATTTGGCTAGCATGAGGGGGAAAGGCAAGCTCAACATGTTTGAATGATCCATGACAATATACTTTAACTGAGATGCGAGAAAACATAACCCATTACGTTGTCTTCCTTGTCCGACATCAACTCTTTAGCATGTCATACTTAATGAGTGCTCACAATTATAAAAGATGTCTATGATAATATATTTATATGTGAAATCTCTCTTCCTTCAATATTCTTTCATGAATTGTTCAAATGACCAATACAATGCTTGCTAACCGTCAATAAATTTATAACCTCTACTTCTTAGATGTGAAGTCATTACTCCCCATGGGATAAGCAAAAGAGACATATATAATTTCAGATTTATGACAATCAACTCATTCAACCATTTACTCATAGGATATAAGTGAAGCACACAAGTAAATGACAAACTACTCCAAAAAGATATAAGTGAAGATCAATGAGTAGCTAAATAATTATGCAACTATGTGAAGACTCTCTCTCATTTAAGAATTTCAGATCTTGGTGTTTTATTCAAACAGCAAGCAAAACAAAATAAAATGACATTGCAAGGATAGCACAACTCATGTGAAGAAGCAAAAACTTAGGCTCAACCGATACTAACCGATAGTTGTTGAAGAAGAAAGGCGGGATGCCTACCGGGGCATCCCCAAGCTTAGATGCTTGAGACTTCTTGAAATATTATCTTGGGGTGCCTTGGGCATCCCCAAGCTTGAGATTTTGTGTCTCCTTAATTCCTTTCATATCATGGTTTCTCTTTTTATCAAAAGCTTCATCCACACCAAACTCAACAAGAACTCGTGAGATAGGTTAGTATAAACCAATGCAAAACCTTATCATTTTATACTGTAACAAATCACTAAGATTATTATTCAACATTTAATACTAAACATCTCTGCATATTTAATACTCCTATCCTAAAATAGAATCATTAAACGAGCAAACATATGCAAACAATGCAACCATAACAGCAATCTGCCAAAACAGTACAGTCTGTAAAGAATGCAAGAGTATCAATACTTCCCTGACTCCAAAAATTATAAGAAAAATACTAATCTGCAAAAGATTTATCAGAGCTCATCATGCAAAAAGATTCAACATTATAAAACTCTCTGACTTTTCTAGGGAATTTTTGCAACAGCGGTAAACTTTCTGTTTTCAAACAGCAACATGTAAACTAGCCAAACAAGCATGGTAAAGGCTATCCTTGACATTTTTATTGAAAATAAAGATGCAAAACATTAATCTAAATAACAGAAAGAAAAAACTAACAAAATAAAATGACGCTCCAAGAAAAACACATATCATGTGGCGAATAAAAATATAGCTCCAAGTAACGTTACCGATGAACGAAGACGAAAGAGGGGATGCCATCCGGGGCATCCCCAAGCTTAGGCTCTTGGTTGTCCTTGAATATTATCTTGGGGTACCTGGGGCATCCCCAAGCTTAGGCTCTTTCCACTCCTTATTCCATAGTCCATCGAATCTTCACCCAAAACTTGAAAACTTCAACCACACAAAACTCAACACAAAACTTGTAAGCTCCGTTAGTATAAGAAAATAAAACCACTACTTAGGTACTGTAATGAACTCATTCTAAATTCATATTGGTGTAATATCTACTGTATTCTAACTTCTCTATGGTTCATACCCTCCGATACTACTCATAGATTCATCAAAATAAGCAAACAACACATAGAAAACAGAATCTGTCAAAAACAGAACAGTCTGTATTAATCTGTATCAAACGTATACTTCTGGAACCCCAACAATTATGAAATAAATTCCTGGACCTGAGGAATTCTTCTACAAATCATCTTCAAAAAGAACCAACCTAAAATCACTCTCTGGTAAAAAATTGAAGCTAATCTCGCGAGCGCTAAAGTTTCTGTTTTTCACAGCAAGATCATAAAGACTTCACCCAAGTCTTCCAAAAGGTTCTACTTGGCACTTTATTGAAACAAAAGCTATAAAACACTATTACTACAGTAGCATAATCATGTGGACACACAAAAACAGTAAGGATAAATATTGGGTTGTCTCCCAACAAGCGCTTTTCTTTAATGCCTTTCTAGCTAGGCATGATGATGACAATGATGCTCACATAAAAGATAAGAATTGAAACATAAAGAGAGCATCATGAAGCATATGACTAGCACATTTAAGCCTAACCCACTTCCTATGCATAGCGATTTTGGAGCAAACAACTTATGGGAACAATAATCAACTAGCATAGGAAGGTAAAACAAGCATAACTTCAATATTTTAAGCACATAGAGAGGGAACTTGATATTATTGCAATTCCTACAAGCATATGTTCCTCTCCCATAATAATTTTCAATAGCATCATGAATGAATTCAACAATATAACCAGCACATAAAACATTCTTTTCATGATCTACCGGCATAGAAAATTTATTACTCTCCACATAAGCAAAATTCTTCTCATGAATAATAGTGGGAGCAAACTCAACAAAATAATTATCGTGCGAAGCATAATCCAATTGAAAACTAAAATCATGATGACAAGTTTCATGGTTATCATTATTCTTAATAGCATACAAGTCATCACAATAATCATCATAGATAGCAACTTTGTTCTTATAATCAATTGGAACCTCTTCCGAAATAGTGGAATCATCACTAAATAAAGTTGACACTCTTCCAAATCCACTTTCATATTCATCATAATAAGATTCAATATCCTCCAAAATAGTGGGATTACTACTTCCTAAAGTTGACACTCTTCCAAACCCACTTTCATCAATATAATCATCATAAATAGGAGGCATGCTTTCATCATAATAAATATTCTCATCAAAACTTGGGGGACAAAAAATATCATATTCATCAAACATAGCTTCCCCAAGCTTATGGCTTTGCATATCATTAGCATCATGGATATTCAAAAAATTCATACTAACAACATTGCAATCATGCTCATCATTCAAATATTTAGTATCAAACATTCTACAGATTTCTTCTTCTAGCACTTGAGCACAATTTTCCTTACCATCATTCTCACGAAATATATTAAAAAGACGAAGCGTACGAGACAAACTTAACTCCATTTTTTTGTAGTTTTCTTTTATAAACTAAACTAGTGATAAAACAAGAAACAAAAAGATTCGATTGCAATATCTAAAGATATACCTTCAAGCACTCACCTCGCCAAAAAAGAGCTTAGTTGACGGGGTGTGAGTACCGTTTACCTAGCCTCCCCGGCAACGGCGCCAAAAAAGAGCTTGATGTCTACTACGCAACCTTCTTCTTGTAGACGTTGTTGGGCCTGCAAGTGCATAGGTTTGTAGGACGGTAGCAAATTTCCCTCAAGTGGATGCCCTAAGGTTTATCAATTCGTAGGAGGCGTAGGATGAAGATGGTCTCTCTCAAACAACCCTGCAACCAAATAACAAAGAGTCTCTTGTGTCCCCAACACACCCAATACAATGGTAAATTGTATAGGTGCACTAGTTCGGCATAGAGATGGTGATACAAGTGCAATATGGATGGTAGATAAAGGTATTTGTAATCTGAAATTATAAAAACAGCAAGGTAGCAAGCGATAAAAGTGACCGTAAACGGTATTGCAATGATAGGAAACAAGGCCTAGGGTTCATACTTTCACTAGTGCAAGTTCTCTCAACAATAATAATATAGATAGATCATATAAGAATCCCTCAACATGCAACAAAGAGCCACTCCAAAGCAACTAATAGCGGAGAACAAACGAAGAGACTATGGTAGGGTACGAAACCACCTCAAAGTTATTCTTTCGGATCAATCTATTCAAGAGTTCATACTAGAATAACACCTTAAGACACAAATCAACCAAAACCCTAATGTCACCTAGATACTCCATTGTCACCTCAAGTATCTGTGGGCATGATTATACGATATGCATCACACAATCTCAGATTCATCTATTCAACCAACACAAAGTACTTCAAAGAGTGCCCCAAAGTTTCTACCGGAGAGTCAAAAACGTGTGCCAACCCCTATTCATAGGTTCATGGGTGGAACCTGCAAGTTGGTCACCAAAACATACATCAAGTGGCACATGTCGTGGTTCTAAGTCTGACAGTAGAATGGGGGGTAAGTATGGAAAGGCAAGGTCCTAGCTATGGAGTAGTTGTACACACGGGTGTTTAGCGAGTTCAGGCCCTTCTCGGAGGAAGTAACAGCCCTACATCTCGGAGCCCAGAGGCGGTCGACTGATCTCTGTGTATATGAGTTACAGGGGTGCGAACCCTTCTACCAGTGGAGGGGGTTGGCTTATATAGAGGACGCCAGGACCCCAGCCAGCCCACGTAGAGGAGGGTTAAAGTACATTAAGGCCGGGCGTTACTGGTAACGCCCCACATAAAGTGTCATCATGACCATTAAGACTACTTAATTACAGACCGTTTGGATACAGCATAGATCTTGAACTTCTAATGGTCGAGTGTGTCTTCATGGTCGAGTGTCTTCTAGCCGGTCGAGTGGAGTCTCCCTTGGTCGAGTGGAGCTTCTCTTGGTCGACTGGAAGGTAGCTTTGTATGATGATGTCCTTGGGTATGGTATCCTAGATAGGTCCATGACCCTACCCTAGGTACATAACCTCATCATTAGCCCCCGAATGGATCGAGGTTCGAGTGAGGAAGGAGTTGACGATTTTCTCCGACTTATTTACTGTACTTTGATTATGTCGTATCTTGGATCGGCGATTCTTCTTTCGGCGTTGGCGTCGACTTTTACTTCAGTCGCCTTGATCCATTCTTATCTTTTGTCGAGTGAACTTTTGAACTCTGGTGAACTTCCGAGCGACGGATCGCGGGAAGGATATCGTCTGACAGATTGATCTGCTGTTAGCGGATTTTGGGGATCTGAAATTTGGGAAGCGCGTGAAGCGGGGCGATCCGCGGCAATCGGGCGGGATAAGGCATGGACGCCTCGATTTCCGCGCCGCCTTTTTCGCCACGTATCGTACGTGTGCGACTATTTCGGGATGTGACAGATCTGCTCGGACCCAGTCGTCAGCCACTCGGAAGCGCCCTTATATAAAGCGTCGGGGAAGAGTTTTTGAACAGTGTCTCCCCATTCTCCTCTCTTCCCTCTCTGCCTCCGCCCACGGCGCCTGCTCCTACCTCCGCCTTATCCACCTCTCGAGCGCTTCACCGGCGATAATGGTGAAGGAGAAGACGGCGGCTCTAGAGCGCGCGAAGAAGGCGACGGCGACGGGGCAAGCGAAGGGGAGACCGTCCAGTCGGGGCGGATCTTCGTCGAGGTCCCGCCTGCCGAAGGGTTGGGTCCAAGGGGATTGGATCCGCTCGACCATCACTGAGAAGGACCTCGACGACCTGGCCAATGAGGGACTGATCCCCCACGGGTCAGCGAGGCTCCCGGGGTCCGAGTGTCAACCGCAGCCGCAGGAGGGTGAGTGCGTTCTCTTAGCCACTCACGTAGATCGTGGTTTTTCTTTGCCGCCGAGTGTGTTCTTCTGTGGGTTTCTGAATTTCTTTGGGGCGCAACTCCACCATTTCAATCCCAATTCCATCGCCTATCTTGCTGCCTTTGTGTCCATGTGCGAGAACTTCCTGGGTTGTCGACCGCACTGGGGTCTCTTCAAGCACATATTCACCTGTCGGTCGCAGACAGTAAAAAAGGCGAGTCCGGGTGATGAGAGGACCAAGGTTATTCAAATGTGCAGGGGTCTTGGGATTCAGTTGAGGAATAAGAGCACTTTCCCGGCCATGACCCTTCCTGAGTTGGTCAGAGGGTGGCAGTCGACTTGGTTCTACTGCCAAGACGAGTCGACGCCGGGGCAGTCGACTGGTCTCCCTCCGTTCTCCATGGACCGAGTGGACAACCCGTCTTCTCTGAAGGTGCTTCCTGAGGAGAAAGTTGAGGTAAAAATGTTGGTGGAGTGCATGGTCCAACTCGTTCGGGACGGAGTGACGGGCATGGATCTTCTGGAAGTCTTCCTTAGGCGGTGCATCCAACTGCTCCAGTACCAAGGCCACCCGATGTGGCTGTATTGCGGTACCGAAGACACCACTCGGGTCCATCCAGAGGCAGTCGACGACGCCACGCTGGAGAGGTGGGTGACCGCCATCACAGGGAATAAGGACAACCCTCGAGGAGCTAGGAGGATCCCGCCACTCGACTGTACCTATACGCCGGACAAGGTATGGCCGCTTATCTCCGAGTGTAATTTTATTTTATCCATTCTGCTTTGCCGCGAATTGGTCGATTGATCTTTGTTTTGCTTTGTTGTCTCACAGGCCACCATTGAATTGTACTCGATGCCCAATGGGGCGCAGACGCCGACTGAGGAGGAGGAAGGAAGCGGGGGCGAAAGCCCGGAGGAGTGGGATTCGGATGCTGACGACGACGACGACGAGGGTGATGACTCTGGTGAGGAGGAAGAAGAGGAGGAGGAGGAGGAAGTTGCACCTCCCCGCTCGGAAAGACGCTCGAAGCTTGCCCATGATCCAGCGACTGAGCGGGGTAAGGGGGTCGCAACCGCTTCCCAGTCGACCAAGCGCCCTCGGACCACTTCTCCGGCACCAACTGAGAAGGCTCCGAAGCAATCTCGAGTGGCACCGTCGAAGCCTGCAAAGGTATTGCGGAAGATGAAGATGGTGATCCCCACTATCTCAGCGTAATGGTAGTTTTGAGCTTTCCCTGTTTCATGAACTTGTTCTTGGTCGACTCATGGGCCAATCGACTGGCTTTTGGAACTGCAGCGCTGCTACTTCCGACACTTCGGCGAGAGCCAAAGACCACGAGATGGAGGATGCTGCAACCTCGAACCCTGGTATGACTCCTACGTTGCCGTTTTCAGTCGACTGACTCATTGTCTCTAATTTTGATTCTTTCTGCAGTTTCATCTAACATTGTTATTGACCTTCCTGACGACGATGATGAAGAACCACCACGGCCGAGGAAAAGCAAGAAAACGTCTGCTGGCAAGGCGACTCAGGATGTGCCGGCACCCGAGACGTTTGTCGCGGAGGGAGACAATGCCACTCGACCCACCGTAACCTTCGCGGTGCCGTTGACGAGTGCTCGCCCTTCGTCGTCGAGTGCTGCTCAACCCTCGCTTTTCTCCACCTACCTCGTTCCAGAAGACCAAGCCAGTGCTGCTAAAGAAGCGATACGCCAGGCGGGGGGAGCAAGTGAAGGCAATTCGAGAAGCCAGCCAGGCAGCCTATGACGCTAGTTCGGCACTCCAGAGTAATGTTCAGGTCAGTCGGTCACTGCCTGTTCTTCTTTCTGAAATTCCTAGAGTCTGTCCTACACCCAGTGGGTGTGTGTCAATTGAAATTCCGGGTTAGTGGGGGCACGCTGAGTGCACCCACTAGGTGTAGTCCCCAAGGCTATGGTGGACTGCTGGCAGTCGACCATAGTCTTTATGCTTTGAGTTTTTCTTTACTCGACAAGGTCGAATAGATTCATAGACCGGTGGGGGCACGCTGAGTGCACCCACTGGGTGTAGTCCCCGAGACTGTGGTCGACTGCTGGCAGTCGACTATAGTCTAAAGAACATTGCCTCTTTTTTTTCTTTTTTTTTGTTGGTCAACTGGTCGACTCTTGATGAAACTAGTGGGGGCACGCTGAGTGCACCCACTGGGTGTAGTCCCCGAGACTATGGTCGAATGTTTGCATTCGTCCGTAGTCTTAGAAACACTATGATTTTTCCTTACTCACTCGGAAGTGAATTGTCTTTGACGTCTGTCGATTGATTCTTCGTGGAAATCTTGTGACCTTGCGGCTCGTTATACTGAGTTGGAAAACAAACACATTCAGCTCGAGCTCGATCTGAAACTGGCCCAAGAGAACTTGACGAAGGCGAAGGAGGAAGCTAAAGGTATGCTTGGTGAGGCCTTTGACGACTGCCTTTGCCTCTCACTTGTTTCCGAATCTAATCTCACTGTAACTTTGTAGGCAAAGTGAGGGACGCCCTGAAGAAACAAGAGCTTGACTTGGCTGAGATGCAAAAAACTGCTTTAGAGAAGACCAGGCTAGCGGATGAGAAGCTGGCTTCAGTGACTAAGCTTGAAGAAGAAAACGCCAATCTGAAAGCTGCTCCTGATACTGCCAACCAGGAGGTCACTTGACTGAAAAGCGACAAGACCACCCTGAATGACAAGGCCAGTGAGTTGAAGAGAAAGAAGAATGATCTAGAGGATTATCTGGGTAGACTCGCCAAGAAGTTGTTCCTCATGCTTGAGGGTAATCCTTTGTATCAAACAAATATTTTACTTGTGACCTCCGACTGTTTGTCTTGACTCGGTGGTTGTGCTTGCAGAATTTTGTCAGAACTTTGAAGAGGAGACTGGTTGGCTGGAAGTAAACCTGGACCCCATCAACTCTCCTGTGAAAGATGAAGTCGCCATGAACGTGCTCCAACTTGAATCTCGTGTTGCTGCCGTCATCGATTATCTTGCAAGGCCGAAGGTCGCAACTTCCCGCATCGACACAACACTTTGGCCAAGAGAGACACTCCAGAACGACCTCGAGTCTCTGATGACTCAACTGAACGAGGTCCCAAGTCGAGTGCAGGAGTGGAAGAAGTCTTCAGCCAGGTGCGGCGCGGATGTGGCTCTGTCTCTGGTCCGCGTTCATTGCAAGGATGCACGAGAGGACAAGCTGGTGGCTCTTAGGATGGACAACACCAAGAAGCACGATTTCAGATCTTTCATGGAGACTTTCATTGCCGCTGCCACTCGAATTGCAGATGGAATTGATCTGGACGAGTTTGTGGCACCTTCCAGCCCTCCACAGGAGGGGTAAAATACTTCAGAGATTGATACTTTACATTTGCCTCGGTATGCCGAGTGAGTTTTTGTAACCGACAAACCTTAACAGGCCTAGCGCCTGAGCACTTTCGGTTCCGTTAGGTGTTATCCGAACTTGGGTTCGTCGCTGAATTATGCTTGCATTTGGTTTGAGGCGTCCTTTGCAGGTTGAAGCAAAGCGCTTATTGCCATCGGCTTGCATCCTAATTCACTTAGGCGAGTACTGGGCTGCAGCTAAGTCCCCGAGTGAGAGGTTTGCCCTCCACTCGGTAGGATTTTAGATACTTAGGCGAGCACTGGGCTGCAGCTAAGCCCCCGAGTGGGAGGTTGGCCCTCCACTCGGTAGAATTTTTAGAAACTTAGGCGAGCACTGGGCTGCAGCTAAGCCCCCGAGCGGGAGGTTCGCTCTCCACTCGGTAGGATTTTCAGAAACTTAGGCGAGCACTGGTCTGCAGCTAAGCCCCCGAGTGGGAGGTTCGCTCTTCACTCGGTAG
>NC_057807.1:528853315-528871160 GCF_018294505.1 Triticum aestivum
TGGGCTGCAGCTAAGCCCCCGAGTGGGAGGTTCGCTCTCCACTCGGTAGGATTTTATTCAACTTAGGCGAGTACTTGGACTGCAGTTAAGCCTCCGAGTGGGAGGTTTGCTCTCCACTCGGTAGGATTTTCAGAAACTTAGGCGAGCACTGGCCTGCAGCTAAGCCCCCGAGTGGGAGGTTCGCTCTCCAGTCGGTAGGATTTTATTCAACTTAGGCGAGTACTTGGACTGCAGCTAAGCCTCCGAGTGGGAGGTTTGCTCTCCACTCGGTAGGATTTTCAGAAACTTAGGCTAGCACTGGGCTGCAGCTAAGCCCCCGAGTGGGAGGTTCGCTCTCCACTCGGTAGGATTTTTAGAAACTTTAGGCGAGCACTGGGCTACAGCCAAGCCCCCGAGTGGGAGGTTCGCTCTCCACTAGGTAGGATTTTATTCAACTTAGGCGAGTACTTGGACTGCAGCTAAGCCTCCGAGTGGGAGGTTTGCTCTCCACTCGGTAGGATTTTTAGAAACTTTAGGCGAGCACTGGGCTGCAGCCAAGCCCCCGAGTGGGAGGTTCGCTCTCCACTCGGTAGGATTTTTTTTACAGACTTAGGCGAATCGGATTCGCAGCTAAGCCACCCACTAGGGGATTGTTTTATATGGACAAAAGTAATAACAATCACTGGGAAAACTATAAAGCTCTTGTCTTTGATAAATAAACTACAGGAGTACTTTTATTACAACTCATCCGAGTGAATACTTAAGTGTAAAAGTGGCGGAGAAGCTCCGCGTTCCAAGCTCGGGGCTCGTCGATCTGATGCTCGACATTGTAAAGACGGTATGCTCCATTGTGGAGAACCTTGGTGACGATGAAGGGACCTTCCCAAGAAGGAGCAAGCTTGTGTGGTTTCTGCTGGTCCACTCGGAGAACTAAATCTCCTTCCTGGAAGGCTCGACTCTTCACGTTTTTGGCGTGGAAGCGACGCAAGTCTTGTTGATAAATGGTCGATCTGATCAGATCCATCTCTCTTTCTTCCTCTAAAAGGTCGACTACGTCCTGCCGCGCTTGTTCTGCTTCAGCTTCGGTGTAGAGCTCGACTCGGGGAGCGTTGTGGAGAAGATCACTCGGCAAAACTGCTTCAGCTCCGTAGACCAAGAAGAATGGAGTTCTTCCAGTCGACCGGTTGGGTGTGGTCCTTAACCCCCAAAGCACCGAGGGAAGTTCGTCAACCCATGCACCCGCCGCATGCTTGAGATCACGCATCAAACGGGGCTTCAACCCTTTGAGAATCAAACCGTTGGCTCGTTCTGCCTGTCCATTCGACTGTGGATGGGCGACTGAAGCATAGTCGACTCATGTGCCTTGAGATGTGCAGAAAGCTCTGAATTCTTCAGAATCGAAGTTTGACCCGTTATCAGTGATGATGCTGTGCGGGACTCCATATCTGAATATCAGTTCTCGGATGAAGCTGACAGCGGTGCCAGCATCGAGGTTCTTGATAGGTTTGGCCTCAATCCACTTGGTAAACTTGTCGACTGTTGCCAGTACATGTGTGAAACTGCTCCTTCCTATTTTAAATGGGCCAACCATATCCAAACCCCATACAGCAAAGGGCCAGACAAGTGGTATGGTCTTTAAGGCTGAGGCGGGCTTGTGTGACATATTGGAGTAAAATGACATCCCTCACACTTGTCGACTATCTCCTTTGCCATTTCATTTGCTCTGGGCCAATAAAAACCAGCTCGGTATGCTTTGGCCATGATGGTCCGAGAAGACGCATGATGGCCACAGGTCCCCGAGTGGATGTCGTTGAGAATCATTCGACCTTCCTCCGGTGTTATACATTTCTGGCTGACTCCAGTCGCACTTTCTCTGTATAACTGACCTCTCATGACGGTGAAGGCTTTGGACCGGCGGACGATCTCTCGAGCTTCTTCTTCATTCTCGGGGAGTTCCTTCCTCAAAATATAGGCGATATAGGGCACTGTCCAATCGGGAGTGATGACCAAAACTTCCATGATTAAGTCGACCACCGTTGGGACCTCGACTTCAGTCGGATCTGTGGCGCTTTTAGGCTACGGGGCTTCTTCAGTGAAAGGATCCTCTTGAACCGATGGTGTGTAGACATGTTCCAAAAACACGCCACTCGGAATGGCTTCCCTCTTGGAACCTATCTTCGCCAAGTCATCGGCTGCTTGATTTTTCAGTCGGGGAACGTGATGGAGTTCTAACCCTTCGAATTTCTTTTCAAGCTTCCTCATTGCATTGCAGTATCCAGTCATGGCTGGGCTTCTAACGTCCCACTCCTTCATCACCTGATTGACCACCAAATCTGAGTCGCCGTAAACCATAAGGCGACGGACGCCGAGTGAAATGACCATGCACAACCCATACAACAGTGCTTCATATTCTGCTTCATTGTTGGAGGAATCAAAGTGGATCTGGAGCACATATCTGAGCTTATCTCCTCGGGGAGAAACCAAAACTACCCCAGCACCAGAACCATTTAACATCTTAGAGCCATTAAAGAACATGGTCCAATGCTCCGAGTGAACTTGAGTCGGCTGCTGCTATTCAATCCACTCGGCAAGGAAATCTGCTATAGTCTGGGACTTAATGGCCTTCTTTGCCTCGAATTTGATATCAAGGGGAAGGAGTTCAATCGCCCATTTAGCCACTCGACCAGTTGCATCTCTGTTGTGCAGAATCTCTGACAATGGTGCGTCGCTGACGACTGTAATGTCATGATCAGAGAAATAATGGGCAACCTTCTTCATGGTCATGTAGATCCCATATACGAGCTTCTAATAATGAGGATATCTTTGCTTCGATGGGGTCAAAACTTCAGAGAGATAATACACTGGGCGCTGAACTTTGAAGGTTTTCCCTTCTTCTTCCCGCTCGACCGTAAGTATTGTACTGACGACTTGTCCTGTGGCTGCAATATAAAGCAACAGAGGCTCTTTGCTGATTGGAGCAACTAGCACGCCACTACGTGCCTCACCCATCGCTGGAGCCTCGACCGACCAGAGCGCTTGCGCTGGTGGGAGACAGGGAGGGAGGACGGTGCAGGAGTCGATCGGTATGGAGTCGAAGGCTGCCGCAGCAACACGCCGCGGACACACGCCCGAAAGTGCGTCGTCCCGCGGACGGGGACCGCGTCGATGTCGAGTGGTGCCTCCTGGAGCCAAGCGGAGTCGTCGGCGATGAAAGTGAGCGCACCGAGATGGATCTCGTGGCCCTCGACTAGTGCTCCGCTGGAAACCATGATGAAGGCGATCGAACAAATTGCAACTTCTCCAAAAAAGTCGCTAAGGCACCTGCCCCATGGTGGGCGCCAACTGTCGTGGTTCTAAGTCTGATAGTAGAATGGGGGGTAAGTATGGAAAGGCAAGGTCCTAGCTATGGAGTAGTTGTACACACGGGTGTTTAGCGAGTTCAGGCCCTTCTCGGAGGAAGTAACAGCCCTACGTCTCGGAGCCCAGAGGCGGTCGACTGATCTCTGTGTATATGAGTTACAGGGGTGCGAACCCTTCTACCAGTGGAGGGGGTGGCTTATATAGAGGACGCCAGGACCCCAGCCAGCCCACGTAGAGGAGGGTTAAAGTACATTAAGGCCGGGCGTTACTGGTAACGCCCCACATAAAGTGTCATCATGACCATTAAGACTACTTAATTACAGACCGTTTGGATACAGCATAGATCTTGAACTTCTGATGGTCGAGTGTGTCTTCATGGTCGAGTGTCTTCTAGCCGGTCGAGTGGAGTCTCCCTTGGTCGAGTGGAGCTTCTCTTGGTCGACTGGAAGGTAGCTTCGTATGATGATGTCCTTGGGTATGGTATCCTAGATAGGTCCATGACCCTACCCTAGGTACATAACCTCATCAGCACATGATATCCCATTGTCACCACAGATAAGCACGGCAAGACATACATCAAGTGTTCTCATAAAAGACTCAATCTGATAAGATAGCTTCAAAGGGAAAACTCAATTCATCGCAAGAGAGTAGAGGGGGAGAAACATCATAAGATCCAACTACAATAGCAAATCTCGGGATACATCAAGATCGTGCCATAGAGGGAACACGAGAGAGAACACAAGAGAGAGAGAGAGATCAAGCACATAGCTACTGGTACATACCCTCAGCCTTGAGGGTGAACTACTCCCTCCTCGTCATGGATAGCGCTGGGATGATGAAGATGGCCACCGGTGAAGGATCCCCCCTCCGGCAGGGTGTCGGGAAGGGCTCCCGAGAGGTTTCTGGTGGTTACAGAGGCTTGCGGCGGTGGAACTCCCGATCTATCTTGATATTCGATGTTTTTAGGGTACGTAGGCTTATATAGGTGAAAGAAGTCAGTCGGGGGGGTGCTCGAGGGGCCCACGAGATAGGGGGCGCGCCCTCCTATCTCGTGGCCTCCTCGAGGCTCTTCTGATGTGAACTTCAAGTCTCCTAGGTGATATTCTTCCAAAAAATCACGCTGCCGAAGGTTTCATTCCGTTTGGACTCCGTTTGATATTCATTTTCTTCGAAATACTAAAACAGACAATAAAACAGCAATATGGGTTGGGCCTCCGGTTAGTAGGTTAGTCCCAAAAGTAATATAAAAGTGTATAATAAAGCCCATAATCATTCAAAACAGATAATAAAATAGCATGAATGCTTCATAAATTATAGATACGTTGGAGACGTATCAACCAGCCGTAGCTGCCGAGGTGTGTCTGCCCATTGTGGTTGTCCTCGGCCTCCAGCTACTCATTCAAGCGAAGCGTGCGGGTGCTCTGTAGGGACGAGAGCACAGCCTGGTTCAAGTCGAGGACGTCCGGTTCCGCCTGCAGGAGGGCCTCGATGGCAGCGGTATCCGCGCGCTTCGCGTCGAGTCGAGCCTCCGCCGCCCGGTTCAAGTCCAGGACGTCCGATTCCGCCTGCAGGAGGGTGTCGATGAGAGCGGCATCCATGCGCTCTGCGTGGAGTCGAGCCTCTGCTGCCCGGTTCAAGTCCAGGATCTCTGGTTCCGCCTGCAGGAGGGCCTCGATGGCAGCGGCATCCGTGCGCTCCGCCTCAAGTTGAGCCTCCACCGCCCGGTTCACATCCACGACATCCGGTTCCGCCTGCAGGATAGCCTTGATGGCAGCGGCATGCGCGCGCTCCGCATCGAGTTGAGCCTCTGCCTCCCGGTTCTCCTTTAGTATTGCCATGATGAACCACTGGTCCGCCTGCACCATGGGGGACTCGGACACCGGCACGAAGTCGACGTCCATCGACTCATACCCATCGAGGGGCTTCTACGCCACGACCTCCGCCATGAACATTGGATCGGCTTCCTCCTCCTCGTAGATTGGCTCCAGAGAACTCAGGGACTGGCCCGCCGCAAAGCGAGCTTGGGAACGGAGGTCTGTGGTGCCAACCGCCGCCACGATTTCTGCGCGGCGCTCTGGCGTCAGCATCTTGTAGTAAGTGATCTTGCGGCGCACCATGGCTTTCCGGCGAACTAGGGGACGCTTGATGCGGGCTAGGGGATCGAAAGGTGGGGGAATGGGTTGGAGATTTGGTGTGGTTTTAGGGCAGTGGATGGCATAGGCTAAGCAGCAAAGGTTCTGGTGTGAATAGTGGTTCCGGTGATGACCGGTCAATCGGTTTTGACTATCGCTCTTGTCGTGTTCGCATTGCAGCCCGACACGTTGGACCCTCCACGTCTCTCACTGAATGGAACGCGCTTCGTCTTGCATTTTCGCTCGCTTGTGGGACCGCAGTTGAGAGCAAACCGATGTCCCTCCCCCTCCCCCTCCCGCGTCATTTATTATACTACCACTCCCTCCGTTTTATGCGGAGTAAATAAAAACAGAGGGAGTATACTACGGATGAGGATCCCCTAACATGGACGAACCCATTGAGTAACTAACATGCGGGGCTTAGCAAGCATGGGGTCCGCCAGTAAGTGATCGAAAGGGAGGGTAAGGCAGGGATACCTACGTCAGAGGATCCACTTCCACTACTACTCCCTCCTTCCATTACTATACAGGGTCTAATGCGTTTTTCGAGGCTAACTTTGACCAAATGTTAGAGTAATAATATATGACATGCAACTTACACAAAGCATACGGTCAAATTCATATGTGAAAGGAGTTTCCAATGATATAATTTTCACATTATACATCTCATGTACTATTAATCTTGTCAATAGTCAAATTGGAAACCATCTCGAGTACAAATCTAGGAGTACGTACGAATCTAACAATATTAATTGGGTGTTGTTGAATGTTGATACCTTCTTGATCAAAGTAGAGATACTTTGACTACACATAAAACCTATATGTAAACTAGAAAGGATAGGAGGGAGTATATTGTACGTTCAAAAACGAAACGAGCATTGAATACCCTTTATATATGATTTGCACATGCTATGATCACCAGTTCAAAATTTTGAATCCGCCTTAGGTATCACGTGCCCCCACTCGTTCCCTCTCGATTTCATCTCGGGGTCCGGAGATCTATTGAAAGAGGACTAGGGTGGGTACATGCGAATGATACTCGGCGGAATGTTCAAATGAGGCATGCGGGAGGATGGACTCGACTGGAGGGTGACATGATCGATGGAGAAGAGGGTTGGAGAGGAATGAGAAATAAGCAAACGCCACATGATTATACTTGAACGGCTCAAATAAACAATAAGTTGTCTCGCTTGGCCTACATAGTGAAAGGCCTAATGCGCAACGCGGAGCACTGACGCTCAAATATGGCCGGGAAAACAGGGAAACCGACATGTGGGGCACACCCGTCGGGACGACGTAGCGCAGACTAGTCCAATGGAGGAGCTGGCCCACGACCTCCTCGCCGCCGATAACCGTTCATGTGGGTCGTTGGGGCCAACAACGGAGCGCAGCTCCATCCCCGCCTCTAGACACGGCGACCGCGGTGAGCGACACGCTCATATCGTTGCTAGACATGGTCGGTTTCAGTGTGCCGAGGGTGGCGTTAGTGTTGTGGCACGACCAACAGTATGTTTGGTTTGTGCCCAAGGTTGCCCCATCAAAGCATTGGGTAGCCAAAATTTTGGTTGAGGTATTGGTTGCCCATGATTTGGCCGACATTGGCAAGAAAAATGAACTAGAGTTGGCTAGATTTCAGTGGCATGCCAAAAAATGGCAACCATCCAAACAAAGACCAATCTTTGGGTCATGACCAAAATTTTGGTAAGGTGCACTTTGGCCACAATCCAAACACACCCCAACACCCGGCTCGTCGAGGGTGCACGGGGCACCGCGATGTGTCCGCGGAGTGGTGTAGCGCGGCCAACTGCATCCTCTAGACCTGAGACCATGCCGGGTCGTCTGGCTTTTTCAATGACATGCGGGGATCGCATGTGAGCAAAGGGCATCTCCAATGTTGCCACGACCACAGATGACTACCCTGGCATACCAAAACCCTCATCCCTCGCGCCGTCACGCGGTGTGTTCCCAGCAGGCGCCAGGTGCCCGCATTCATGCCGTCGGTTCGTATGTCGTCGTTAAGAGGCTCGGTGCTCGAGGAACCAACTCCGGTGACTTAATGACGCACCTGGACGCTTGGCCTCACTGGAATGCTCTACTTAAAGCGGCAACGCCCAGCTAACCTCCACACCATAGTGCATCGTCCTCCTACCTGGCACCACATCCGCCATGACCGCAAGTGCGAACACTCTACGGGAGAGCTTGTCTTTGGGGATGAAGCTCGAGGTCGCCGCCCTCGCTCAAGTCGCCTCTCACGACACAATAGCGGCGTAGTCAGACACGGACGCGACCGCACAAGCGGTGGCCACGCTGGCGGCCGACGACGGGAGCACCGTCAGCGGTTCATCGAGGGGACGCACGGCGATCCTCTCACTCCCACAGTACGCTCTTGTAGACTGTCGTCCTCTAGCCGCGCCGCCACCTCTGGCTACGTTCTTGTGGAGGCGCACATCGGTCAGCTTCTCCCATGGTACACACATTCTAGACTGAGGCCCCGTTCATGTCGGTGTAGCGCTGAATGTTAGCTGATAGACGCTGTTAATCTCACTGTTTGCTGAAGTAGTTTACTATCAATATGCTCTGCTTAAGAAACTTCCTTGCCCTGTTCTGCACTCAATCTGCTTAGCTGAGATGGCATGCCAAGGCCGATTAGTTGCTAAAATATCCTGCCATATATTTATTGTGACGTAGATTGCCATGGTCTAGTAGCCAATCTGTTCGGTGAAATAGCTCTACACCATTTTATACTCGATCTTTGTTGCTGCGATGGCCTTCGATAGTTCGATGGCTGTGTGCTCGGCCTCATTGACTGCTGAAACAGCTTGCCATAATTTAGCACTCAAATCTGTTTGCTGAATTATCTTTACATATATTTCATTACTTAGATCTGCTCGTCCAAATATCTTGCCATAGCTTTAGACATCGACCTAGGTATTTTTTTTCTGGACTTCATAAAAAAGCATATATGTTTTTCCTGTAATATCTAGTAGAAGAACTAATTTGTATGCCTAACAGATGGACAAGACTTGGATAACTTCTGCTCGAAGATTCTCCGCTGCATATGTCGAGGGGGTTGAAAACTTCATGAACTTTATCAGAGTTGAGTACGGTGGTCCAAAATCATATGTGCTCTGCCCGTGTAGCAGTTGTATGAATTCAGTTACAAGACCCCAGCCAACTGTGCAAAATCATCTACACTTGTATGGGATGTCGGTCACATATACTAGGTGGGTTCATCATGGTGAAGCTGTGAACATCAATGTTATTGACTACGTGGAAGTAGCAGATCACCATCTTGATCTGCCCGATGCTCAGGTGGAAGAGGAGGAGGAGGTGGTGGTGGCGGAGCCAGTGAGTTTGACCAACATTGAAACAATGCTATGAAATGCTTGTGCATTGCATGAACTTTCACCTACAGAAGAAAAATGGTCGGCCCGCATGTTGGAACAATGCAACGTTGCTGTCACCCCAGGAAATAAGCTGTTAGTATTCTCAGCTATGGTCAGCTTTCTTCAGGTGAAGACATCTGAGCGGATGACCAACAAATCATTCGATGCGATGTTGGCTGCTTTCCGCAAATCTTTCCCAGATGAGTCTGAGCTGCCACACACCTACAGTAAAATGAAGAATTTCCTTCATGCAGTTAGAATTGGATATGATATGATCCATGTTTTTAAGAATAATTGTATTCTGTTCCGGAAGGATTATGCCAACTTAAGTGAATGCACGAAATGCAAATCATCAAGATGGAAAGATGGCGATGTTGTGAAGAGGATTCCTCATAATGTTCTGAGACATTTTCCAATTACACCAAGATTGCAGAGGTTATTTTATGATGCTGAAACAAGAGAGGATGTACTGTGGCATTCTAGGAACCAGGAGTACAGAGATCAGAATGTAATGAGCCATCCATCTCACGGTAGTGAGTGGAAAATCTTCAATGATAAACACAAAAGGTTTGTTGCTGACCCGAGAAACATTAGACTTGGCTTAGCTTCAGATGAATTTAACACATTTGGCCACCAGAGCGCCACATATAGAATGTGGCCAGTGCTTGTTATCCCTTACAACATGCCTCCAAATGTCTGCACCAAAGAATCAAACTACATGATGGCCTTGCTCATCCCAGGTCCAAAAAGTCCTAGAAAGGATTTTGATTTGTTCATGGAGCCTCTTGTGGAGGAACTTCAACAGCTATGGAAGGGTGTTCTCACTCGAGACCTATATAGTAGCCCACCAGCTGATTTCTTTCTGCGTGCTGTTATAATTTGGTGCATCCATGATTATCCGGCTTTGGGCACTATGTCAGGGCGAACGACACATGGTTACAACGCATGTGTTTGCTGTGACAGGAATCCGCTGTCATACACAATACTTAGCAAGATCTGTTACATTGGACAACGTCGTTTCCTTGCCAAGGACAAGCCGCATCCTAGATAATACCGAAGACATGTGTTCAATGCAAAGCATGAAAACCGTGATGTGCCAAAGAGGCTCACCGCCGATGAGTTGCAAGTGGAATTAGAGAAGGTCAGGCATATTACACCAGGAAACCATCCTGGTAATGGTAGCGGGAAAAGGAAGCGTGGCAGGGCAGAAGAGAGATTATTGTTTACCCGCAGGTCCACTTTGTGGGACTTGGAGTATTGGAAAGATTTGGATCTGTGGCATAATCTTGATGTGATGCACATCGAGAAAAATATATGTGACAGGATTATCGGCACACTTCTTAATATTGAAGGCAAGATGAAAGATAACTTAAAATCTAGGATTGATTTGACACACCTGGGTATCAGAAAGGATTTGCAGGTGCAAGATGAAGGTAAATCATGGGATATGGCACCAGCTGTGTACGTCTTGGATAAGGTAAAAAGAAAAGAATTCTGCGAGGTCCTGTCACGTGTGAGATTCCCACATGGATTTGCTTCCAACCCTGGAAGGAGAGTCAGTGCAGATGGAAACAAGGTACAAGGGTTGAAAACTCATGACTGCCACGTCCTACTTCAAATGGGTTTTACATGTTATCCTTAGAGGATTGGGCTGCCCTGACTTATACAGAGCAGTTGCAGAGTTGGGACAATTCTTCAGGGAACTCTGCAGTAGAAATATCAGGATAGATGCTTTAGAGCATCTTAGAGACAAGATACCTACTATCCTATGCGACCTTGAGAAGATATATCCTCCAGCCTTCTTTGATGTGATGGTGCATTTGGTTGTTCATCTACCTGATGAGACACTACTTAGAGGTCCAGTACAGTATGGCTGGATGTACCCTATTGAAAGGCGGCTAGGCACTTTCAAGGGCTATGTTAGGAAAAGAACTAGACCCGAGGGTTCCATTGCAGAGGCCTACATTGCTACAGAAGCGTTGACATTCTGCTCAAAATACATTGAAATAGCTGATCAGCTTAGCAAAGATGTGGGTGAAGACAATCCCGGGCTCAATGTTTTCGATTATTCTGTTCGACTTACAGGGAAGAGTCGACAAGAGGACAAACCTAAAGATTTGGACAAAATGGTTTGGTATGTGTTGAATAACTGTCCTGAGATACTACCTTATATCAAGTAAGTGCAGTACTGCAGCTTATACATCGTAATCTACTAAACTTGCAGCACCTTTTTATATATTTAGATGTTTGACGTGATCACTATGTTGTGCAGCATCTACAAAGAGCAGTTACTGCAGCAAAATCCAAGAAACATTGACAAACTGGTTATGGCAGGATTTGCGAAATGGTTCAAGAACCATGTAAGGTTTTGAAGTGCACTGTCAGTTTTTTTAATATATTGGGTACATAAGATGATCAGCTTGTCTATTTTCTAACCATAGGTTAAGAAGATGCGGGAGGATGGGCAGGCAGTTGATGATGCCCTTTACTCACTAGCAATGGGTCCTGATACTCGGGTAAGACATTATGAATCTTTCATTGTTGGAGATGTGCGCTACAACACCCTTGCACGAGACGAAGGCAGGAAGACACAAAACAGTGCCATCATGAGCACGGATACATATGACAAAGAGACAACTGAAATGTATGCTAACATAACAGACATTGTTCAGTTGTAGTATATCTCCAGTTTTGAGGATCATTGGTGTGTGGTTCTGTTGTTCTGTCGTTGGTATAATCTGTTTTCCAGGATCGCAAAACCCAGAGCTGATGATTATTTCAAATCCATCAATGTCAAGGCGGCGTACCAGACCAACGAGCCTTTTATTTTGGCAAATCAAGCAACACAGATATTTTTCTTGGAAGACACATTTGCACGTAGCAATGACTGGAGAGTATTGCAAAGGTTTGAGCAGAGGAATTCATTTAATGAAGTTGCACAACAAGATGATGCTTACACTGCTCCTGATGTACAAGATAACATAGATGTTCCTAATATGTTTGACAACCATCACGTCAATTACGCCGGCGAAAAGATTGCCTGTCGTGTTGTGGACATACAAGAGTTGATCAAGAAGAAGCCAACGTTCGAGGACGTTGAGGACGAAGAAGAAGATGACACCGTGGGGAATTACGATTCAGACTGATACACATGGCGAAGATGTTGACGCTACTGCTGCGGATGATGATTACATTGCTTTTGTCGTATTTGCCTGTCAGAAGACGTTTTTTTATCTACTATGTGAAATTGTGTTTGCTATGACAACTGAAGCCTGATGAACATGTTGTTTAGTATTTTGCTGTGAGGACATCACTTGTTATGTATGCTGATTTGTGTTTGGTGATTGTATGACAACTAAAACATGATGACATTGTTGTTTAGTTGTACTCATATTTGGCTGTGAAACTTGAATTTGATGACATAGTTTGCTGTTGGACTACAATTTTCTCGACGCCTTCGAATGAGCTGACCCGACATGGCCTCTGCTATTTATTTATTTATGAGAAAAAGGGGATACCCCCTGATTTCCGTTAATAGAAATCATTAGATGTTCACAACACTACGCCCAGCCTACTACACGGGTTTCATTCATTACTAGTTTCAGCAAAGTGCTCATGTCGTAGCCACTGAATACATCACGAGTGCTACATACACTGCAAATAAAGAGACAATCATCCCACAGAGCACATCGATTTTGCCCATTATCTTCACAAGCTCTTTCATCTCCTCATTGTTGTCAAGGCCGTTCAGCAGCTGTTGCTTGGCCATGATCAGAGGAACTGCATCTTTAACCTTGTGCTCTGCATCTTCCTCTTCTGTCGTTCCTTTAGTTACTTGTCCAACACCCCAACCTGCTGGTATTGGGATTCCTCGGCTAAGCAAATAATCAGCGTAGTTGCATTCCCCCGCATCAGCAACTTCCCAGAAATACAAATCACACGAATCTTCCCTTTTCTGCGTGAATCAAATTGGAAGATCATCAACCAAACTATTAAAAAATCAGCAACTAAAAGCAGCAGAACAACACTTAAACATATTATTACGCCATGATTAGGGCATTTGTAGAAGACTCGGCCAGGGTTGAGGATTGTGGTTGTGACACGACGGATGACTCTGCGTGATTTGCAGCAGTGGCACCACACCAACGGCAGCTGGTTGCGATGAGCAATCGGCTGTGGTGCGTGTGCCGGCGGGGGTGTGATGAGACCCACAGGCGATGGTACAGGTGGCGACTTGGCGCATATCTGGTTGTTGCCTGCTGAAGAGCAGGTGGACGAGCAGCCAGCAGACATGGTTGCTACGGCTAGAGCTTCTGATGCTAGGCAGAGTAAGTAGAGAAGAGGAGAAGCGAACATTGGATATGTCAGTTTCATTACTTGCAGAGTAGCATAGCACCATATATAGTCATAGTCTAGGTTTGGATTCAAACCAGCTATAGGAGCACGTTTCTCTTTTTTCTAAAACTCGGCAACGTCTCTTTACTGGTACACTAGCTTGTTCTATACGCCTTCCCAAGTCTATGATTTTCTTTCCCTTTTTTGCAAGAAAGGAAGTAGGACAAAATTGAGAGTTCCTGGGACTCGAACCCAAGACCTCTCGGTTGAAAACCAAGGGTGCTAGTCACTTATGTGGCGAACGTTCCCTGTGAGGAGGATGGCAGCCGAACGCATTTTCCTCGCAGTTTTCTTCCTATATATAAAAAAGTATGCTACTTGGTGTCCACTTAGTCAATAAACGATTGTGCCAACCTTGACCGTTGAATTGACATTCAACGCCTGTCGCGTTTCTTCAGTCTCTTCTTCCTCGAGCAGCCAAAGCCAAACCAGCGCCGATGGGACCGCCTGCTCCCGCCTCCCACGGATGGCAGTGATCTTTCTCGGCTCCGGTTCGTTCCCGTCCGAGACCTCACCATCATCCTCCGCCTTGGTTCGCTCGTCGCGGCGCCGCCCTCCGGTGTTATCAACATGGTCAACAACCGAGAGGAATAAGGAGATGACTGTACATGGTGAGGATGACAGTAGGGACCCAGCAGTGCGCGCAGTAATTTTGTTTTTTCGGGACGGAGAAGGGTATCAACTGGGTTGTGCGGGACCCGTGGCCCGTCTATCCCAGGCTTTTATTTCATATGTTTAGCACAAGACCGGCCTAGTTTGTTTTTTTCCTTTCTGAAAAATGGCTAGCCAGCTATTTTGTTTTTTGCAGAATAACCAACATAGGCCTACTTGCTTTTCTACGCCCTGCTGGGCCGGAAATCTTTCAAGACGAGGAGGGGTGCATTTTGCCCAGAAAATGGGCTAGAAGTAATAATAAATGGGTAATAAGAAATAAGAAATGGGCTATAAGTAATAATAAATGGGCTGTAAAATAAAAAAATATAGCAAACAGGCAAGTAGGAGAGGCGCGCACGTAGCATGTACACGTATGTACAGCGGCCAGGGTGCAAGAAAGAAAATACGACCATGTATGTGTACATACGGGCGGGGTCTCGAATGCCTACTCGCGCATATGTACGGCCAGGGCTCGTGTACATGGCTGGGTCGGAACGGAGAAACAGCGTCGTCGTCGTGTTCATGGGGAGGCAACGAAATGCGTCGTGTTCATGGGGAGGCAACGGAATACGCCGTGTTCATAGGGAGGCAACGGAACGCGTGGGAGCCAACCGGCTGGGTCAGAACGGAATGCATGGTCGTGTTCATCGGGAGGGCTTGGACGGAACAGGTGATGGAAACGAGGCCTGGCGTACCGCAGAACGAAGGAAACAGCCTTGTGTTCGACCAGCCACATTCGAAACGGGATCCCGTTCATCAGGAGGGGTGTGGCGTACCGCAAAATGGAGGAAACGGACCTCCTACGGTCGAAACGGGGGTCCTATTGATCGGGAGGGGTGTGGCGTACCGCAAAACAGATGAAACGGACTTGTGTTGGAGCGCTACGGTCGAAACAGGGGTCCTATTGATCGGGAGGGGTGTGGCATACCGCCAAAAGGACGAAACGGACTTGTGTTGGAGCGCTACGGTCGAAACAGGGGTCATGTTCATCGGGAGGCGTGTGGCATACCGCAAAACGGGACTCCACGGGATACTGTTCATCTCCACCGTCGACCTCCAAAGCCTCCACGGGCTACCGTCGACCTCCTCCAGCCTCCACGGGCTCCTGTTCATCCAGCCTCCACCGCGCGCTACTCCACCAACTACTGTTCAACCACCCCTCCATGGGTACCCCTCCACCGGCTACTGTTCATCCAGCCCTCCACACCACGGGGTCCTGTTCATCCAGAGGCAACACCACCGCTCACTGTTCATCCAAACCCCCCTCCAACGCTCACTGTTCATCCCAGAGGCAGCATCGATCGGCTTCAGTTAGCAGCAGTAGCGAAGGAATCGCTCGATCGGGTTCAGTTAACAGCCATCGATCGATCGCTCGGGTTCAATAGCGCATAGCCTGCAGTGCAATCACTCGGGTTCAGTTAGAGCCCAATGCCTCGCTCGGGTTCAGTTAGAGCCAACGCCTCGCACACACACGCGTATGTGTACGAGAGAAACGCACATCACTCGGCCCCCAACCGCCCACCGTAACCGGGAACTCCCCGAAATTTTCCTCGCCCTCGCTTCTACCATGGTTTTTTCCGTCATGGACGGCCCAAAGAATGTCATGCAGCTGCGTCTCCGGCCCGCCGAGGACGAAAAGCCCATTTTCTGTCATGATTTTTTGTCATAGAAGTAGGAGCCCACCACATCTATGATGATACCGGGATTTATCACAATTATTGTCATAGAAGTGTCATATGTATGACGGAAAAAAATCCGTTCGGCCCAAAAATGTCACGGATGTGTCTTTTTTTTGTAGTTTGTATTGGGTGTGTTGGGGACACAAGAGACTCTTTGTTATTGGTTGCAGGGTTGTTTGAGAGAGACCATCTTCATCCTACGCCTCCCACGGATTGATAAACCTTAGGTCATCCACTTGAGGGAAATTTGCTACTGTCCTACAAACCTCTGCACTTGGAGGCCCAACAACGTCTACAAGAAGAAGGTTGCATAGTAGACATCATGCCTCATGTTTGTCCAGGGTGCTCAGGATTCCTGAGGGCCCTTGTGAGCTCGTCGTTCTCTCTGTCGGGAACGAACTTCCCTTCCCGCACTTCGTTGATTGCTTCCCGAAGCTTCGTGATGGGTGTTGCAAGTTGCTCGTCCGTCCAGCAGCACTTCCCTGTTTCAGGGTCCAATGTTCCACCAGCCCCGAAGAAGCAAGTCCTACAACGGTCTGGCCAGTGCAATGTCTTTGGTTCGACCCCTTTAGCAATCATGTTCTGCTCAGCCTTGTCCCACAACGGCCGGGCTTTGAGGTAGCCACCTGACCCTGTGCGATGGTGATGCTCCTTCTTTGTAGCATTTATCTTGTTAGTCGCTGACATCTTCTTACTCCTCTCAGATGTCTTGTTGGCCACAAATGCAGGCCAGTGATCTCTTATCTTCTCAAATCGGCCGGTGAATTCTGGAGTCTTGTCTTGGTCGACATACGTTGCTTTCAACTCATTCTTTCACCTCCTGAATAGATCTGCCATCTTCTTGAGAGCACGGGACTTGATCGATGGCTCTATAATTGGATTCTCCGGATCCTCCTCTTCCGGTAGGGTGAAATTTACCTTCAACGCTTTCCAAAGATCTTCTTTCTGTCGATCTTTGACAAAAGAAACTTGAAGCTCTTCCTTCTTAGGCTCATTCCATAGATCGATGCTGATCAGGATCATGTCCCTAACAAGAACCCCGCACTGAGCAAAAAATGTTTCCTTGGTCCGAAGGGGTATAATCGGTTGTCCATCGCGCGCGATTTCTGTGATCGTGAACTTTTCATCCGGGCGCAACTTTTTCTTCGGACCTCGTTTCTTTATTGAAGTATTGCTTGATCTGGAGGGCTATAGAAAAGAAGAAAGAAGAGTTAATATATGTACATACCAAAACAATGAATGCATCAATTAGGTCCTGAGCACATGCTTAATTAATATATATACCTGGCTGGACTTTGTTCGGTCACCGGATCGAGCCGTCATCACGGTCTCCTTCTTGCACCGGCATTCGGTCACCGAAACCATTATAATCATGTCCTTCCTCCTCTATTGTTCGATAATCGTAGCTCGCTTCACCCTCTCCTTCCAGACCATCGGTTCCGTTGAGATACGACATGACATCACCTCCGTTTGCGATTATGTCCCCCAACACCTGTTCCGCTTCCTCGTCTCAGTCGTCCTCCATAGTTTCTGCAAATATTATAACATGGAAATTATGATACAAACATGACAGATGGATATATTAGTGGCAAACGTAGACCTAGCTATAGCTAATCACAACAAGGAACTATATTAATTAGTGGCCTCGACGCTTCTCTAGGGTTTGGGATGGCCTTGGCAATGCTTCAAGGGTTCGGGGTGGCCTCGACGACAATGCTCTTTTAACTTGGTAAATTTGCGTGGCCTCGGCAGCGCTTATAGGGTCTAGTGTCAAAGGATTCGACAAAACCATGTCTTCATCGTTAGGCGAAAGTAACAGGCGCATGATGGTACGAAGTTCTCCAAAGTTATTCTGGAACAGAATCCCAGATAGGATAATTTGCTTTTTGGTACAAAGTACAACAAGAGCCTTCCGAATAATGCTATTTGGAAGGCCTTTGCTGAAATTTGTACCAAAAGGCAGATTATCCTATCCGAGACTCCGTTCTAGAATAACTTTGGAGAACTTCGTACCATCATGACCTGGTTACTTCCGACTAATGATGAAGCCATGGATTTCTTCAATACTTTGACACTAGGCAACCTCTCGACCCCTCGGCGATCCTTGACCCCTCGACGACCCTCAACCCTCGAACCCTCGGCCCTTCCAACCCTCAACCGTCGAACCCTCGAACCTAGAACCCTCGAACCCTCGACCCTTGACGACCCTCGAACCCTCGACCCCTCGACAACCCTCGAACCCTCGACCCTCGACCCTCGA
>NC_057807.1:528872406-528873463 GCF_018294505.1 Triticum aestivum
ATATATGATCCCTCATACATACATACATACAAAAATACATCTAAAAAATCAATACATATATGATCCCTCACACATATATACATACCTACATCTAAATTTCTTTTATGAACATCTAAAAACATCTCTGAAAACAACATATAAGAACATCTAAAAACATCTAAACAAATAGCATCTAAACAAACATCAAAAAATATAGGAAAGAGGGGCCGGGCAGAGGGGCATGGCAGCGGCGGGGCAGGGCAGGGGCGTAGGGGCGGGAGGCAGGGCCGGGGTGTGGGAGCGAGGCAAGGCAGGGGCGCGAGGCAGGTGCTCACAGGGGGTGGTTAGGCATGGCGGGCAGCATCGGGCGTGCGCAGGGACGCGGGGAGCGGCGCTAGTGTTGGGGCACATGGTGTCGAGGGCGTCGGCGGCAGCAAAGTTGAGCAACCTAACGACGGCGGTGGCGGCAGCGACGACAAGGTGGACCAGCCTGACGGCGTCGGGGCAGGGCTTGGCGGCGACGGCAACGAGGAGCAGGAGGCATCGGGGCGGAGAAGAAAGTGATGGATTTTGGCGAAACTACTAAGTCTTACTTTTATATCAAGAGCATTGGTCCCGGTTGGTGGCACCAACCGGGACGAATGCCCCCCTTTGGTCTCGGTTGGTGCCACCAACCAGGACCAAAGGTCTCTTTTCAGCAGCCCAAAGGGCGAGAAGCAGAGGGCTTTGGTCCCGGTTGGCGGCGCCAACAGGGACTAAAGGGTAGCATTGGTCCCGGTTCGTGCCACAAACCGGGACCAATGCTACCCTTTAGTCCCGGTTGGTTCCACCAACCGGGACCAAAGGCCGTGTGCTGCCCGCGTCGCGGCCAAAGTTTAGTCCCACCTCGCTAATTGAGAGAGCTCGAGGGTGGGTTATAAGCGTTGATGCACCCACCCTCTCGAGCTCCTCTCAACTTCAGGCTTTCGGGCCTAACATGTTAGTGTGTGCCTGTGGGCCTACTGGGCCTACTTCGGGCCTAAATCCTGGCACATGATTGGGTTTCTAGCCGTATTCAGGCCGTGGTGGCCCAGTAGGT
>NC_057807.1:528873473-528888042 GCF_018294505.1 Triticum aestivum
ATTTATTTTATTTTGTTTCTATTTATTTATTTTCTTTTCTTTTTTGCTTTTTATTTATTTTATGAAAATTATTTTTGCTTTTAATGTTTTGAACAGAAAATACTTTGATAATTTTAGTTGCATAAATTTTATATAATTTTAGTTTCAATAATACTAGAGGTTTATAAAAGCTTTTTAGTTGATCTCTGAAATTGAAAAGCATTTCAAATGAACTCTGAAAAGGTTGAAAGTTGGCATGGTATCATCATTTCACCCACATAGCATGTGCTAAAAAGTTGAGAGGGTTACCACAAAAATTGGATGCACTTCGTGTACAAAACAGACAATCTCTTTGGAAGTATCAGGGTTTCGGACGAAAACTCATCTGTTACAAAGGGATTTCATTTGTTCAAATGTAACTACAGTGATATTCTACCTCAAATGCATCATCATAATAGTTGTTGATAGAAAGTCTTCACTTTTTCTTCGCTTGTGTTCTTTGCTTATTACGCCGTAACCATGGATATTCTTCATCGTTTAACAGGGTGCTTGGGTCAGCCTTGACTTTGAAGGGAGGAATTTCATGAAACTTTTCATAATCTTCAGACACGTCTGTCTTGCCCTCCAATCCCACGATGTCTCTTTTTCCTGAAAGAACTATGTGGCCCTTTGGCTCATCGTATGATGTATCCGCTTCCTTATCTTTTCTTTTTCTCGGTTTGGTAGACATGTCCTTCACATAGAAAACCTGCGCCACATCATAGTCATGTTCCCATATGTCCACTATGTAACCATAATATGTGTCCTTTCCCCTCTTGGTTGCTGCATCAAAGCGGATACCACTGTTTTGGTTGGTGCTCTTTTGATCTTGGGCGATCGTGTAAAATGTATTCCCATTTATCTCGTACCCTCTGTAAGTCATTACAGTCGAAGATGGTTCCCTCGCCAATGAGTACAGGTCATCAGAAACAGTGTTGTCACACCTGAGACGTGTTTGGAACCAACTACCGAAACTCCTGATGTGTTCACATGTAATCCAGTCGTCACACTGGTCCGGGTGTTTGGAGCGTAGAATATTCTTGTGTTCATCCACATACGGGGTCACCAAGGTAGAATTCTATAGAACCGTGTAGTTTGCTTGAGACCAAGAATGCCCATCCCTACATACTATTGAGTCCCCTCATAGCGTGCCTCTTCCACCCAGTCTCCCCTCATACCGCGATTGAGGGAGACCTATCTTCTTAAGGTCAGGAATGAAGTCAACACAAAACCCAATGACTTCCTATGTTTGATGGCCCATGGAGATGCTTCCTTCTGGCCTAGCGCGGTTACGGACATATTTCTTTAGGACTCCCATAGACCTCTCAAAGGGGAACATATTGTGTAGAAATACAGGGCCCAGAACGACAATCTCGTTGACTAGATGAACTAGGACGTGTGTCATGATATTGAAGAAGGATGGTGGGAACACCAGCTCGAAACTGACAAGACATTGCGCCACATCACTCCTTAACCATGGTAGGATTTCTGGATCGATCACCTTCTAAGAGATTGCATTGAGGAATGAACATAGCTTCACAATAGCTAATCGAACGTTTTCTGGTAGAAGCCCCCTCAATGCAACCGGAAGCAGTTGCGTCATAATCACGTGGCAGTCATGAGACTTTAGGTTCTGGAACTTTTTCCCTAGCATATTTATTATTCCCTTTATATTCGACGAGTAGCCATACGGGACCTTCATACTAAGCAGGCATTCAAAGAAGATTTCCTTCTCTTCTTTTGTAAGAGCGTAGCTGGCAGGACCTTCATATTGCTTTGGAGGCATGCCATCTTTTTCGTGCAAACGTTGCAGGTCCTCCCGTGCCTCTGGTGTATCTTTTGCCTTCCCATACATGCCCAAGAAGCCTAGCAGGTTCACGCAAAGGTTCTTCGTCACATGCATCACGTCGATTGAAGAGCGGACCTCTAGGTCTTTCCAGTAGGGTAGGTCCCAAAATATAGATTTCTTCTTCCACATGGGTGCGTGTCCCTCAGCGTTTTTCAGAACAGATAGTCCACCGGGACCCTTTCCGAAGATTACTTTTAAATCATTGACCATAGCAAGTACTATTGGAAATATGCCCTAGAGGCAATAATAAAATGGTTATTATTGTATTTCCTTGTTCATGATAATTGTCTATTGTTCATGCTATAATTGTATTGACCGGAAACCGCAATACATGTGTGAATACATAGACCACAACATGTCCCTAGTGAGCCTCTAGTTGACTAGCTCGTTGATCAACAGATGGTCATGGTTTCCTGACCATGGACATTGGATGTCATTGATAACGGGATCACATCATTAGGAGAATGATGTGATGGACAAGACCCAATCCTAAGCATAGCACAAGATCGTGTAGTTCGTTTGCTAAAGCTTTTCTAATGTCAAGTATCATTTCCTTAGACCATGAGATTGTGTAACTCCTGGATACTGTAGGAGTGCTTTGGGTGTACCAAATGTCACAACGTAACTGGGTGGCTATAAAGGTGCACTACAGGTATCTCCAAAAGTGTCTGTTGGGTTGGCACGAATCGAGACTGGGATTTGTCACTCCGTATGACGGAGAGGTGTCTTTGAGCCCACTTGCTAATGCATCATCATAATGAGCTCAATGTGACTAAGTAGTTAGTCATGGGATCATGCATTACGGAACGAGTAAAGTGACTTTCCGGTAACGAGATTGAACGAGGTATTGGGATACCGGCGATCGAATCTCGGACAAGTAACATACCGATTGACAAAGGGAATTGCACACGGGATTGCTTGAATCCCCGGCATCGTGGTTCATCCGATGAGATCATCGTGGAACATGTGGGAGTCAACATGGGTATCCAGATCCTGCTGTTGGTTATTGGCCAGAGAGGTGTCTCCGTCATGTCTGCATGGTTCCCGAACCCGTAGGGTCTACACACTTAAGGTTCGGTGACGCTAGAGTTGTTATGGGAAATAGTATGTGGTTACCGAAGGTTGTTCGGAGTCCCGGATGAGATCCCGGACGTGATGAGGAGCTCCGGAATGGTCCGGAGGTGAAGATCGGTATATTGGACGAAGGGTATTGGAGTCCAGAATTGTTCTGGAGGTACCAGGTGATGACCAGCGTGTCCGAAAGGGGTTTCGGAGGCCCCGGCAAGTGTTGGGGGGCCTTATGGGCCAAGGGGAGGGGGCACAACAGCCCACTAAGGGGCTGAGCGCCCCTCCCACCCCATCTCATGTAACCTGGAGAGGTGGGGGCGCCACCCCTAGGGTAGCCGCCCCTCCCGGCTTGGGGGGCAAGTTTCCTAGGGGGTGGGTGCGCCCAAACCCATCTAGGGTTTCCCCTATGGCCGCCGCCCCTCCCCTAGGGAACCCTAGGGCGCCTCCTCCTCCTCCCTTCCCCCTATATATAGTGAGGGAGATAGAGGGCAGTCACACCCTTGCCCTGGCGCAGCCCTCTCCCTCCTCCAACACCTCCTCCTACTCCGTAGTGCTTGGCGAAGCCCTGCCGGAGAACCACGAGCTCCATCACCACCATGTCGTCGTGCTGTCGGAGTTCTCCCTCAACTTCTCCTCTCCCCTTGCTGGATCAAGAAGCAGGAGACATCCCCGGGCTGTACGTGTGTTGAACGCGGAGGCACCGTTGTTCGGTGCTTAGATTGGATTTGGCCGCGATCTGAATCGCTTCGTGAACGACTCCACCGACTGCGTTCTTGTAACGCTTCCTCTTAGCGATCTTCAAGGGTATGAAGATGCACTCCCTCTCTCTCTCGTTGCTAGTCTCTCCATAGATTGATCTTGGTGATGCGTAGAAAATTTTGAATTTCTGCTACGTTCCCCAACAGTGGCATCATGAGCTAGGTCTATGAGTAGTTTCTATGCACGAGTAGAACACAAGTTGTTGTGGGCGTTGATTTTTTTCAATATGCTTACCGTTACTAGTCCTATCTTGTTTCGACGGTATTATGGGATGAAGCGGCCCGGACCGACCTTACACATACACTTATGTGAGACAGGTTCCACCGACTGACATGCACTTGTTGCATAAGGTGGCGTAGTCGGACACGGACGCGACCGCACAAGCGGTGGCCACGCTGGCGGCCGACGACGGGAGCACCGTCAGCGGTTCATCGAGGGGACGCACGGCGATCCTCTCACTCCCACAGTACGCTCTTGTAGACTGTCGTCCTCTAGCCGCGCCGCCACCTCTGGCTACGTTCTTGTGGAGGCGCACATCGGTCAGCTTCTCCCATGGTACACACATTCTAGACTGAGGCCCCGTTCATGTCGGTGTAGCGCTGAATGTTAGCTGATAGACGCTGTTAATCTCACTGTTTGCTGAAGTAGTTTACTATCAATATGCTCTGCTTAAGAAACTTCCTTGCCCTGTTCTGCACTCAATCTGCTTAGCTGAGATGGCATGCCAAGGCCGATTAGTTGCTAAAATATCCTGCCATATATTTATTGTGACGTAGATTGCCATGGTCTAGTAGCCAATCTGTTCGGTGAAATAGCTCTACACCATTTTATACTCGATCTTTGTTGCTGCGATGGCCTTCGATAGTTCGATGGCTGTGTGCTCGGCCTCATTGACTGCTGAAACAGCTTGCCATAATTTAGCACTCAAATCTGTTTGCTGAATTATCTTTACATATATTTCATTACTTAGATCTGCTCGTCCAAATATCTTGCCATAGCTTTAGACATCGACCTAGGTATTTTTTTTCTGGACTTCATAAAAAAGCATATATGTTTTTCCTGTAATATCTAGTAGAAGAACTAATTTGTATGCCTAACAGATGGACAAGACGTGGATAACTTCTGCTCGAAGATTCTCCGCTGCATATGTCGAGGGGGTTGAAAACTTCATGAACTTTATCAGAGTTGAGTACGGTGGTCCAAAATCATATGTGCTCTGCCCGTGTAGCAGTTGTATGAATTCAGTTACAAGACCCCAGTCAACTGTGCAAAATCATCTACACTTGTATGGGATGTCGGTCACATATACTAGGTGGGTTCATCATGGTGAAGCTGTGAACATCAATGTTATTGACTACGTGGAAGCAGCAGATCACCATCTTGATCTGCCCGATGCTCAGGTGGAAGAGGAGGAGGAGGTGGTGGTGGCGGAGCCAGTGAGTTTGACCAACATTGAAACAATGCTATGAAATGCTTGTGCATTCCATGAACTTTCACCTACAGAAGAAAAATGGTCGGCCCGCATGTTGGAACAATGCAACGTTGCTGTCACCCCAGGAAATAAGCTGTTAGTATTCTCAGCTATGGTCAGCTTTCTTCAGGTGAAGACATCTGAGCGGATGACCAACAAATCATTCGATGCGATGTTGGCTGCTTTCCGCAAATCTTTCCCAGATGAGTCTGAGCTGCCACACACCTACAGTAAAATGAAGAATTTCCTTCGTGCAGTTAGAATTGGATATGATATGATCCATGTTTTTAAGAATAATTGTATTCTGTTCCGGAAGGATTATGCCAACTTAAGTGAATGCACGAAATGCAAATCATCAAGATGGAAAGATGGCGATGTTGTGAAGAGGATTCCTCATAATGTTCTGAGACATTTTCCAATTACACCAAGATTGCAGAGGTTATTTTATGATGCTGAAACAAGAGAGGATGTAATGTGGCATTCTAGGAACGAGGAGTACAGAGATCAGAATGTAATGAGCCATCCACCTCATGGTAGTGAGTGGAAAAGCTTCAATGATAAACACAAAAGGTTTGTTGCTGACCCGAGAAACATTAGACTTGGCTTAGCTTCAGATGAATTTAACACATTTGGCCACCAGAGCGCCACATATAGAATGTGGCCAGTGCTTGTTATCCCTTACAACATGCCTCCAAATGTCTGCACCAAAGAATCAAACTACATGATGGCCTTGCTCATCCCAGGTCCAAAAAGTCCTAGAAAGGATTTTGATTTGTTCATGGAGCCTCTTGTGGAGGAACTTCAACAGCTATGGAAGGGTGTTCTCACTCGAGACCTATATAGCAGCCCACCAGCTGATTTCTTTCTGCGTGTTGTTATAATTTGGTGCATCCATGATTATCCGGCTTTGGGCACTATGTCAGGGCGAACGACACATGGTTACAATGCATGTGTTTGCTGTGACAGGAATCCACTGTCATACACAATACTTAGCAAGATCTGTTACATTGGACAACGTCGTTTCCTTGCCAAGGACAAGCCGCATCCTAGATAATACCGAAGACATGTGTTCAATGCAAAGCATGAAAACCGTGATGTGCCAAAGAGGCTCACCGCCGATGAGTTGCAAGTGGAATTAGAGAAGGTCAGGCATATTACACCAGGAAACCATCCCGGTAATGGTAGCGGGAAAAGGAAGCATGGCAGGGCAGAAGAGAGATTATTGTTTACCCGCAGGTCCACTTTCTGGGACTTGGAGTATTGGAAAGATTTGGATCTGTGGCATAATCTTGATGTGATGCACATCGAGAAAAATATATGTGACGGGATTATCGGCACACTTCTTAATATTGAAGGCAAGATGAAAGATAACTTAAAATCTAGGATTGATTTGCACACCTGGGTATCAGAAAGGATTTGCAGGTGCAAGATGAAGGTAAATCATGGGATATGGCACCAGCTGTGTACGTCTTGGATAAGGTAAAAAGAAAAGAATTCTGCGAGGTCCTGTCACGTGTGAGATTCCCACATGGATTTGCTTCCAACCCTGGAAGGAGAGTCAGTGCAGATGGAAACAAGGTACAAGGGTTGAAAACTCATGACTGCCACGTCCTACTTCAAATGGGTTTTACCTGTTATCCTTAGAGGATTGGGCTGCCCTGACTTATACAGAGCAGTTGCAGAGTTGGGACAATTCTTCAGGGAACTCTGCAGTAGAAATATCAGGATAGATGCTTTAGAGCATCTTAGAGACAAGATACCTACTATCCTATGCGACCTTGAGAAGATATATCCTCCAGCCTTCTTTGATGTGATGGTGCATTTGGTTGTTCATCTACCTGATGAGACACTACTTAGAGGTCCAGTATAGTATGGCTGGATGTACCCTATTGAAAGGCGGCTAGGCACTTTCAAGGGCTATGTTAGGAAAAGAACTAGACCCGAGGGTTCCATTGCAGAGGCCTACATTGCTACAGAAGCGTTGACATTCTGCTCAAAATACATTGAAATAGCTGATCAGCTTAGCAAAGATGTGGGTGAAGACAATCCCGGGCTCAATGTTTTCGATTATTCTGTTCGACTTACAGGGAAGAGTCGACAAGAGGACAAACCTAAAGATTTGGACAAAATGGTTTGGTATGTGTTGAATAACTGTCCTGAGATACTACCTTATATCAAGTAAGTGCAGTACTGCAGCTTATACATCGTAATCTACTAAACTTGCAGCACCTTTTTATATATTTAGATGTTTGACGTGATCACTATGTTGTGCAGCATCTACAAAGAGGAGTTACTGCAGCAAAATCCAAGAAACATTGACAAACTGGTTATGGCGGGATTTGCGAAATGGTTCAAGAACCATGTAAGCTTTTGAAGTGCACTGTCAGTTTTTTTAATATATTAGGTACATAAGATGATCAGCTTGTCTATTTTCTAACCATAGGTTAAGAAGATGCGGGAGGATGGGCAGGCAGTTGATGATGCCCTTTACTCACTAGCAATGGGTCCTGATACTCGGGTAAGACATTATGAATCTTTCATTGTTGGAGATGTGCGCTACAACACCCTTGCACGAGACGAAGGCAGGAAGACACAAAACAGTGCCATCATGAGCACGGATACATATAACAAAGAGACAACTGAAATGTATGCTAACATAACAGACATTGTTCAGTTGCAGTATATCTCCAGTTTTGAGGATCATTGGTGTGTGGTTCTGTTGTTCTGTCGTTGGTATAACCTGTTTTCCAGGATCGCAAAACCCAGAGCTGATGATTATTTCAAATCCATCAATGTCAAGGCGGCGTACCAGACCAACGAGCCTTTTATTTTGGCAAATCAAGCAACACAGATATTTTTCTTGGAAGACACATTTGCACGTAGCAATGACTGGAGAGTATTGCAAAGGTTTGAGCAGAGGAATTCGTTTAATGAAGTTGCACAACAAGATGATGCTTACACTGCTCCTGATGTACAAGATAACATAGATGTTCCTAATATCTTTGACAACCATCACGTCAATTACGCCGGCGAAAAGATTGCCTGTCGTGTTGTGGACATACAAGAGTTGATCAAGAAGAAGCCAACGTTCGAGGACGTTGAGGACGAAGAAGAAGATGACACCGTGGGGAATTACGATTCAGACTGATACACATGGCGAAGATGTTGACGCTACTGCTGCGGATGATGATTATATTGCTTTTGTCGTATTTGCCTGTCAGAAGACGTTTTTTTATCTACTATGTGAAATTTTGTTTGCTATGACAACTGAAGCCTGATGAACATGTTGTTTAGTATTTTTCTGTGAGGACATCACTTGTTATGTATGCTGATTTGTGTTTGGTGATTGTATGACAACTAAAACATGATGACATTGTTGTTTAGTTGTACTCATATTTGGCTGTGAAACTTTCTATTTGATGACATAGTTTGCTGTTGGACTACAATTTGCTTGACGCCTTCGAATGAGCTGACCCGACATGGCCTCTGCTATTTATTTATTTATGAGAAAAAGGGGATACCCCCTGATTTCCGTTAATAGAAATCATTAGATGTTCACAACACTACGCCCAGCCTACTACACGGGTTTCATTCATTACTAGTTTCAGCAAAGTGCTCATGTCGTAGCCACTGAATACATCATGAGTGCTACATACACTGCAAATAAAGAGACAATCATCCCATAGAGCACATCGATTTTGCCCATTATCTTCACAAGCTCTTTCATCTCCTCATTGCTGTCAAGGCCGTTCAGCAGCTGTTGCTTGGCCATGATCAGAGGAACTGCATCTTTAACCTTGTGCTCTGCATCTTCCTCTTCTGTCGTTCCTTTAGTTACTTGTCCAACACCCCAACCTGCTGGTATTGGGATTCCTCGGCTAAGCAAATAATCAGCGTAGTTGCATTCCCCCGCATCAGCAACTTCCCAGAAATACAAATCACACGAATCTTCCCTTTTCTGCGTGAATCAAATTGGAAGATCATCAACCAAACTATTAAAAAATCAGCAACTAAAAGCAGCAGAACAACACTTAAACATATTATTACGCCATGATTAGGGCATTTGTAGAAGACTCGGCCAGGGTTGAGGATTGTGGTTGTGACACGACGGATGACTCTGCGTGATTTGCAGCAGTGGCACCACACCAACGGCAGCTGGTTGCGATGAGCAATCGGCTGTGGTGCGTGTGCCGGCGGGGGTGTGATGAGACCCACAGGCGATGGGACAGGTGGCGACTTGGCGCATATCTGGTTGTTGCCTGCTGAAGAGCAGGTGGACGAGCAGCCAGCAGACATGGTTGCTACGGCCAGAGCTTCTGATGCTAGGCAGAGTAAGTAGAGAAGAGGAGAAGCGAACGTTGGATATGTCAGTTTCATTACTTGCAGAGTAGCATAGCACCATATATAGTCATAGTCTAGGTTTGGATTCAAACCAGCTATAGGAGCACGTTTCTCTTTTTTCTAAAACTCGGCAACGTCTCTTTACTGGTACACTAGCTTGTTCTATACGCCTTCCCAAGTCTTTGATTTTCTTTCCCTTTTTTGCAAGAAAGGAAGTAGGACAAAATTGAGAGTTCCTGGGACTCGAACCCAAGACCTCTCGGTTGAAAACCAAGGGTGCTAGTCACTTATGTGGCGAACGTTCCCTGTGAGGAGGATGGCAGCCGAACGCATTTTCCTCGCAGTTTTCTTCCTATATATAAAAAAGTATGCTACTTGGTGTCCACTTAGTCAATAAACGATTGTGCCAACCTTGACCGTTGAATTGACATTCAACGTCTGTCGCGTTTCTTCAGTCTCTTCTTCCTCGAGCAGCCAAAGCCAAACCAGCGCCGATGGGACCGCCTGCTCCCGCCTCCCACGGATGGCAGTGATCTTTCTCGGCTCCGGTTCGTTCCCGTCCGAGACCTCACCATCATCCTCCGCCTTGGTTCGCTCGTCGCGGCGCCGCCCTCCGGTGTTATCAACATGGTCAACAACCGAGAGGAATAAGGAGATGACTGTACATGGTGAGGATGACAGTAGGGACCCAGCAGTGCGCGCAGTAATTTTGTTTTTTCGGGACGGAGAAGGGTATCAACTGGGTTGTGCGGGACCCGTGGCCCGTCTATCCCAGGCTTTTATTTCATATGTTTAGCACAAGACCGGCCTAGTTTGTTTTTTTCCTTTCTGAAAAATGGCTAGCCAGCTATTTTGTTTTTTGCAGAATAACCAACATAGGCCTACTTGCTTTTCTACGCCCTGCTGGGCCGGAAATCTTTCAAGACGAGGAGGGGTGCATTTTGCCCAGAAAATGGGCTAGAAGTAATAATAAATGGGTAATAAGAAATAAGAAATGGGCTATAAGTAATAATAAATGGGCTGTAAAATAAAAAAATACAGCAAACAGGCAAGTAGGAGAGGCGCGCACGTAGCATGTACACGTATGTACAGCGGCCAGGGTGCAAGAAAGAAAATACGACCATGTATGTGTACATACGGGCGGGGTCTCGAATGCCTACTCGCGCATATGTACGGCCAGGGCTCGTGTACATGGCTGGGTCGGAACGGAGAAACAGTGTCGTCGTCGTGTTCATGGGGAGGCAACGAAATGCGTCGTGTTCATGGGGAGGCAACGGAATACGCCGTGTTCATAGGGAGGCAACGGAACGCGTGGGAGCCAACCGGCTGGGTCAGAACGGAATGCATGGTCGTGTTCATCGGGAGGGCTTGGACGGAACAGGTGATGGAAACGAGGCCTGGCGTACCGCAGAACGAAGGAAACAGCCTTGTGTTCGACCAGCCACATTCAAAACGGGATCCCGTTCATCAGGAGGGGTGTGGCGTACCGCAAAATGGAGGAAACGGACCTCCTACGGTCGAAACGGGGGTCCTATTGATCGGGAGGGGTGTGGCGTACCGCAAAACAGATGAAACGGACTTGTGTTGGAGCGCTACGGTCGAAACAGGGGTCCTGTTGATCGGGAGGGGTGTGGCGTACCGCAAAAAGGACGAAACGGACTTGTGTTGGAGCGCTACGGTCGAAACAGGGGTCCTGTTCATCGGGAGGCGTGTGGCATACCGCAAAACGGGACTCCACGGGATACTGTTCATCTCCACCGTCGACCTCCTCCAGCCTCCACGGGCTACCGTCGACCTCCTCCAGCCTCCACGTGCTCCTGTTCATCCATCCTCCACCGCGCGCTACTCCACCAACTACTGTTCAACCACCCCTCCATGGGTACCCCTCCACCGGCTACTGTTCATCCAGCCCTCCACACCACGGGGTCCTGTTCATCCAGAGGCAACACCACCGCTCACTGTTCATCCAAACCCCCCTCCAACGCTCACTGTTCATCCCAGAGGCAGCATTGATCGGCTTCAGTTAGCAGCAGTAGCAAAGGAATCGCTCGATCGGGTTCAGTTAATAGCCATCGATCGATCGCTCGGGTTCAATAGCGCGTAGCCTGCAGTGCAATCACTCGGGTTCAGTTAGAGCCCAATGCCTCGCTCGGGTTCAGTTAGAGCCAACGCCTCGCACACACGCGCGTATGTGTACAAGAGAAACGCACATCACTCGGCCCCCAACCGCCCACCGTAACCGGGAACTCCCCGAAATTTTCCTCGCCCTCGCTTCTACCATGGTTTTTTCCGTCATGGACGGCCCAAAGAATGTCATGCAGCTGCGTCTCCGGCCCGCCGAGGACGAAAAGCCCATTTTCTGTCATGATTTTTTGTCATAGAAGTAGGAGCCCACCACATCTATGATGATACCGGGATTTATCACAATTATTGTCATAGAAGTGTCATATGTATGACGGAAAAAAATCCGTTCGGCCCAAAAATGTCACGGATGTGTCTTTTTTTTGTAGTGTGTATCGGGTGTGTTGGGGACACAAGAGACTCTTTGTTATTGGTTGCAGGGTTGTTTGAGAGAGACCATCTTCATCCTACGCCTCCCACGGATTGATAAACCTTAGGTCATCCACTTGAGGGAAATTTGCTACTGTCCTACAAACCTCTGCACTTGGAGGCCCAACAACGTCTACAAGAAGAAGGTTGCATAGTAGACATCATGCCTCATGTTTGTCCAGGGTGCTCAGGATTCCTGAGGGCCCTTGTGAGCTCGTCGTTCTCTCTGTCGGGAACGAACTTCCCTTCCCGCACTTCGTTGATTGCTTCCCGAAGCTTCGTGATGGGTGTTGCAAGTTGCTCGTCCGTCCAGCAGCACTTCCCTGTTTCAGGGTCCAATGTTCCACCAGCCCCGAAGAAGCAAGTCCTACAACGGTCTGGCCAGTGCAATGTCTTTGGTTCGACCCCTTTAGCAATCATGTTCTGCTCAGCCTTGTCCCACAACGGCCGGGCTTTGAGGTAGCCACCTGACCCTGTGCGATGGTGATGCTCCTTCTTTGTAGCATTTATCTTGTTAGTCGCTGACATCTTCTTACTCCTCTCAGATGTCTTGTTGGCCACAAATGCAGGCCAGTGATCTCTTATCTTCTCAAATCGGCCGGTGAATTCTGGAGTCTTGTCTTGGTCGACATACGTTGCTTTCAACTCATTCTTTCACCTCCTGAATAGATCTGCCATCTTCTTGAGAGCACGGGACTTGATCGATGGCTCTATAATTGGATTCTCCGGATCCTCCTCTTCCGGTAGGGTGAAATTTACCTTCAACGCTTTCCAAAGATCTTCTTTCTGTCGATCTTTGACAAAAGAAACTTGAAGCTCTTCCTTCTTAGGCTCATTCCATAGATCGATGCTGATCAGGATCATGTCCCTAACAAGAACCCCGCACTGAGCAAAAAATGTTTCCTTGGTCCGAAGGGGTATAATCGGTTGTCCATCGCGCGCGATTTCTGTGATCGTGAACTTTTCATCCGGGCGCAACTTTTTCTTCGGACCTCGTTTCTTTACTGAAGTATTGCTTGATCTGGAGGGCTATAGAAAAGAAGAAAGAAAAGTTAATATATGTACATACCAAAACAATGAATGCATCAATTAGGTACTTAGCACAGGCTTAATTAATATATATACCTGGCTGGACTTTGTTCGGTCACCGGATCGAGCCGTCATCACGGTCTCCTTCTTGCACCGGCATTCGGTCACCGAAACCATTATAATCATGTCCTTCCTCCTCTATTGTTCGATAATCTTAGCTCGCTTCACCCTCTCCTTCCAGACCATCGGTTCCGTTGAGATACGACATGACATCACCTCCGTTTGCGATTATGTCCCCCAACACCTGTTCCGCTTCCTCGTCTCAGTCGTGCTCCATAGTTTCTGCAAATATTATAACATGGAAATTATGATACAAACATGACAGATGGATATATTAGTGGCAAACGTAGACCTAGCTATAGCTAATCACAACAAGGAACTATATTAATTAGTGGCCTCGACGCTTCTCTAGGGTTTGGGATGGCCTTGGCAATGCTTCAAGGGTTCGGGGTGGCCTCGATGACAATGCTCTTTTAACTTGGTAAATTTGCGTGGCCTCGGCAGCGCTTATAGGGTCTAGTGTCAAAGGATTCGACAAAACCATGTCTTCATCGTTAGGCGAAAGTAACAGGCGCATGATGGTACGAAGTTCTCCAAAGTTATTCTGGAACAGAATCCCAGATAGGATAATTTGCTTTTTGGTACAAAGTACAACAAGAGCCTTCCGAATAACGCTATTTGGAAGGCCTTTGCTGAAATTTGTACCAAAAGGCAGATTATCCTATCCGAGACTCCGTTCTAGAATAACTTTGGAGAACTTCGTACCATCATGACCTGGTTACTTCCGGCTAATGATGAAGCCATGGATTTCTTCAATACTTTGACACTAGGCAACCTCTCGACCCCTCGGCGATCCTTGACCCCTCGACGACCCTCAACCCTCGAACCCTCGGCCCTTCCAACCCTCAACCGTCGAACCCTCGAACCTAGAACCCTCGAACCCTCGACCCCTCGACCCCCTCCCCCTCCTCATGTCGAAGTTATCGGGGAGGGGGTATATCGACCCCCCTCATGTCGAAGTTATCGAAGAGGTGGTATCTCGACAACGATATACCCGATAAAAAATAGAAAGAGGAAGAAGAAGAAAAAAAAGAGGAGAAGAAGAAAGGAATAGAGGAGAAGATCGAAGAAAAAAAGAGGAGAAGAAGAAAGGAATAAAGGTGAAGAATAAAAAAATTAGAAATTACTCTATTTTTTCTTCTACTTCTCTTCTATTCCTTTCTTCTTCTCCTGTTTTTTTCTTTTTTTTCTCTTCTTATTTATTTCTCCTCTTCCTCTCCTATTCTTCTTCTCCTTCTTCCTCTTCTTATTTTCCTTTTTCCACTCCTTCTTTTTCTTCTTCTTCCTCTTTTCTTTCTTTTCCTTATTTAACTTTTTCCTCTACACTAACATATGCACTAACCTAAAATCGATATCTACTAATT
>NC_057807.1:528888052-528889493 GCF_018294505.1 Triticum aestivum
AAAAATAGAAAGAGGAAGAAGAAGAAAAAAAAGAGGAGAAGAAGAAAGGAATAGAGGAGAAGATCGAAGAAAAAAAGAAGAAAAAAAGAGGAGAAGAAGAAAGGAATAAAGGTGAAGAATAAAAAAATTAGAAATTACTCTATTTTTTCTTCTACTTCTCTTCTATTCCTTTCTTCTTCTCCTCTTTTTTTCTTTTTTTTCTCTTCTTATTTATTTCTCCTCTTCCTCTCCTATTCTTCTTCTCCTTCTTCCTCTTCTTATTTTCCTTTTTCCACTCCTTCTTTTTCTTCTTCTTCCTCTTTTCTTTCTTTTCCTTATTTAACTTTTTCCTCTACACTAACATATGCACTAACCTAAAATCGATATCTACTAATTAACAACCTAAATAAAAAATTTAATACATATATGAAAAAAAACATCATATGAACCCCCACCCCCTCATGTCGAAGTTATCGGGGAGGGGGTATATCGACCCCCACCCCCCCTCATGTCGAAGTTATCGGGGAGGGGGTATATCGACCCCCCCTCATGTCGAAGTTACCAGGGGGGTATATCGACAATGACATACCCCCCCCTCCACTAACCTAAAATCTACTAACTCAAAGAAAAATTCTGAAAAAAATACATCTACAATCCCTCACACATACATACAAAAAATACAAATATATGATCCCTCATACATACATACATACAAAAATACATCTAAAAAATCAATACATATATGATCCCTCACACATATATACATACCTACATCTAAATTTCTTTTATGAACATCTAAAAACATCTCTGAAAACAACATATAAGAACATCTAAAAACATCTAAACAAATAGCATCTAAACAAACATCAAAAAAATATAGGAAAGAGGGGCCGGGAAGAGGGGCATGGCAGCGGCGGGGCAGGGCAGGGGCGTAGGGGCGGGAGGCAGGGCCGGGGTGTGGGAGCGAGGCAAGGCAGGGGCGCGAGGCAGGTGCTCACAGGGGGTGGTCAGGCATGGCGGGCAGCATCGGGCGTGCGCAGGGACGCGGGGAGCGGCGCTAGTGTTGGGGCACATGGTGTCGAGGGCGTCGGCGGCAGCAAAGTTGAGCAACCTAACGACGGCGGTGGCGGCAGCGACGACAAGGTGGACCAGCCTGACGGCGTCGGGGCAGGGCTTGGCGGCGACGGCAACGAGGAGCAGGAGGCATCGGGGCAGAGAAGAAAGTGATGGATTTTGGCGAAACTACTAAGTCTTACTTTTATATCAAGAGCATTGGTCCCGGTTGGTGGCACCAACCGAGACGAATGCCCCCCTTTGGTCCCGGTTGGTGCCACCAACCAGGACCAAAGGTCTCTTTTCAGCAGCCCAAAGGGCGAGAAGCAGAGGGCTTTGGTCTCGGTTGGCGGCGCCAACAGGGACTAAAGGGTAGCATTGGTCCCGGTTCGTGCCACAAACCGGGACC
>NC_057807.1:528890742-528895547 GCF_018294505.1 Triticum aestivum
ATTTATTTTATTTTGTTTCTATTTATTTATTTTCTTTTCTTTTTTGCTTTTTATTTATTTTATGAAAATTATTTTTGCTTTTAATGTTTTGAACAGAAAATACTTTGATAATTTTAGTTGCATAAATTTTATATAATTTTAGTTTCAATAATACTAGAGGTTTATAAAAGCTTTTTAGTTGATCTCTGAAATTGAAAAGCATTTCAAATGAACTCTGAAAAGGTTGAAAGTTGGCATGGTATCATCATTTCACCCACATAGCATGTGCTAAAAAGTTGAGAGGGTTACCACAAAAATTGGATGTACTTCGTGTATAAAACAGACAATCTCTTTGGAAGTATCAGGGTTTCGGACGAAAACTCATCTGTTACAAAGGGATTTCATTTGTTCAAATGTAACTACAGTGATATTCTACCTCAAATGCATCATCATAATAGTTGTTGATAGAAAGTCTTCACTTTTTCTTCGCTTGTGTTCTTTGCTTATTGCGCCGTAACCATGGATAATCTTCATCGTTTAACAGGGTGCTTGGGTCAGCCTTGACTTTGAAGGGAGGAATTTCATGAAACTTTTCATAATCTTCAGACACGTCTGTCTTGCCCTCCAATCCCATGATGTCTCTTTTTCCTGAAAGAACTATGTGGCGCTTTGGCTCATCGTATGATGTATCCGCTTCCTTATCTTTTCTTTTTCTCGGTTTGGTAGACATGTCCTTCACATAGAAAACATGCGCCACATCATAGTCATGTTCCCATATGTCCACTATGTAACCATAATATGTGTCCTTTCCCCTCTTGGTTGCTGCATCAAAGCGGATACCACTGTTTTGGTTGGTGCTCTTTTGATCTTGGGCGATCGTGTAAAATGTATTCCCATTTATCTCGTACCCTCTGTAAGTCATTACAGTCGAAGATGGTTCCCTCGCCAATGAGTACAGGTCATCAGAAACAGTGTTGTCACACCTGAGACGTGTTTGGAACCAACTACCGAAACTCCTGATGTGTTCACATGTAATCCAGTCGTCACACTGGTCCGGGTGTTTGGAGCGTAGAATATTCTTGTGTTCATCGACATACGGGGTCACCAAGGTAGAATTCTATAGAACCGTGTAGTTTGCTTGAGACCAAGAATGCCCATCCCTACATACTATTGAGTCCCCTCATAGCGTGCCTCTTCCACCCAGTCTCCCCTCATACCGCGATTGAGGGAGACCTATCTTCTTAAGGTCAGGAATGAAGTCAACACAAAACCAAATGACTTCCTATGTTTGATGGCCCATGGAGATGCTTCCTTCTGGCCTAGCGCGGTTACGGACATATTTCTTTAGGACTCCCATAGACCTCTCAAAGGGGAACATATTGTGTAGAAATACAGGGCCCAGAACGACAATCTCGTTGACTAGATGAACTAGGACGTGCGTCATGATATTGAGGAAGGATGGTGGGAACACCAGCTCGAAACTGACAAGACATTGCGCCACATCACTCCTTAACCATGGTAGGATTTCTGGATCGATCACCTTCTAAGAGATTGCATTGAGGAATGAACATAGCTTCACAATAGCTAATCGAACGTTTTCTGGTAGAAGCCCCCTCAATGCAACCGGAAGCAGTTGCGTCATAATCACGTGGCAGTCATGAGACTTTAGGTTCTGGAACTTTTTCCCTAGCATATTTATTATTCCCTTTATATTCGACGAGTAGCCATACGGGACCTTCATACTAAGCAGGCATTCAAAGAAGATTTCCTTCTCTTCTTTTGTAAGAGCGTAGCTGGCAGGACCTTAATACTGCTTTGGAGGCATGCCATCTTTTTCGTGCAAATGTTGCAGGTCCTCCCGTGCCTCTGGTGTATCTTTTGCCTTCCCATACATGCCCAAGAAGCCTAGCAGGTTCACGCAAAGGTTCTTCGTCACATTCATCACGTCGATTGAAGAGCGGACCTCTAGGTCTTTCCAGTAGGGTAGGTCCCAAAATATAGATTTCTTCTTCCACATGGGTGCGTGTCCCTCAGCGTTTTTCAGAACAGATAGTCCACCGGGACCCTTTCCGAAGATTACTTTTAAATCATTGACCATAGCAAGTACTATTGGAAATATGCCCTAGAGGCAATAATAAAATGGTTATTATTGTATTTCCTTGTTCATGATAATTGTCTATTGTTCATGCTATAATTGTATTGACCGGAAACCGCAATACATGTGTGAATACATAGACCACAACATGTCCCTAGTGAGCCTCTAGTTGACTAGCTCGTTGATCAACAGATGGTCATGGTTTCCTGACCATGGACATTGGATGTCATTGATAACGGGATCACATCATTAGGAGAATGATGTGATGGACAAGACCCAATCCTAAGCATAGCACAAGATCGTGTAGTTCGTTTGCTAAAGCTTTTCTAATGTCAAGTATCATTTCCTTAGACCATGAGATTGTGTAACTCCTGGATACTGTAGGAGTGCTTTGGGTGTACCAAATGTCACAACGTAACTGGGTGGCTATAAAGGTGCACTACAGGTATCTCCAAAAGTGTCTGTTGGGTTGGCACGAATCGAGACTGGGATTTGTCACTCCGTATGACGGAGAGGTGTCTTTGAGCCCACTTGCTAATGCATCATCATAATGAGCTCAATGTGACTAAGTAGTTAGTCATGGGATCATGCATTACGGAACGAGTAAAGTGACTTTCCGGTAACGAGATTGAACGAGGTATTGGGATACCGGCGATCGAATCTCGGGCAAGTAACATACCGATTGACAAAGGGAATTGCACACGGGATTGCTTGAATCCCCGGCATCGTGGTTCATCCGATGAGATCATCGTGGAACATGTGGGAGTCAACATGGGTATCCAGATCCTGCTGTTGGTTATTGGCCGGAGAGGTGTCTCCGTCATGTCTGCATGGTTCCCGAACCCGTAGGGTCTACACACTTAAGGTTCGGTGACGCTAGAGTTGTTATGGGAAATAGTATGTGGTTACCAAAGGTTGTTCGGAGTCCCGGATGAGATCCCGGACGTGATGAGGAGCTCCGGAATGGTCCGGAGGTGAAGATCGGTATATTGGACGAAGGGTATTGGAGTCCAGAATTGTTCTGGAGGTACCAGGTGATGACCAGCGTGTCCGAAAGGGGTTTCGGAGGCCCCGGCAAGTGTTGGGGGGCCTTATGGGCCAAGGGGAGGGGGCACAACAGCCCACTAAGGGGCTGAGCGCCCCTCCCACCCCATCTCATGTAACCTGGAGAGGTGGGGGCGCCACCCCTAGGGTAGCCGCCCCTCCCGGCTTGGGGGGCAAGTTTCCTAGGGGGTGGGTGCGCCCAAACCCATCTAGGGTTTCCCCTATGGCCGCCGCCCCTCCCCTAGGGAACCCTAGGGCGCCTGCTCCTCCTCCCTTCCCCCTATATATAGTGAGGGAGATAGAGGGCAGTCACACCCTTGCCCTGGCGCAGCCCTCTCCCTCCTCCAACACCTCCTCCTACTCCGTAGTGCTTGGCGAAGCCCTGCCGGAGAACCACGAGCTCCATCACCACCATGTCGTCGTGCTGTCGGAGTTCTCCCTCAACTTCTCCTCTCCCCTTGCTGGATCAAGAAGCAGGAGACATCCCCGGGCTGTACGTGTGTTGAACGCGGAGGCACCGTTGTTCGGTGCTTAGATTGGATTTGGCTGCGATCTGAATCGCTTCGTGAACGACTCCACCGACTGCGTTCTTGTAACGCTTCCTCTTAGCGATCTTCAAGGGTATGAAGATGCACTCCCTCTCTCTCTCGTTGCTAGTCTCTCCATAGATTGATCTTGGTGATGCGTAGAAAATTTTGAATTTCTGCTACGTTCCCCAACAGTGGCATCATGAGCTAGGTCTATAAGTAGTTTCTATGCACGAGTAGAACACAAGTTGTTGTGGGCGTTGATTTTTTTCAATATGCTTACCGTTACTAGTCCTATCTTGTTTCGACGGTATTATGGGATGAAGCGGCCCGGACCGACCTTACACATACACTTATGTGAGACAGGTTCCACCGACTGACATGCACTTGTTGCATAAGGTGGCGTAGTCGGACACGGACGCGACCGCACAAGCGGCGGCCACGCTGGCGGCCGACGACGGGAGCACCGTCAACGGTTCATCGAGGGGACGCACGGTGATCCTCTCACTCCCACAGTACGCTCTTGTAGACTGTCGTCCTCTAGCCGCGCCGCCACCTCTGGCTACGTTCTTGTGGAGGCGCACATCGGTCAGCTTCTCCCATGGTACACACATTCTAGACTGAGGCCCCGTTCATGTCGGTGTAGCGCTAAATGTTAGCTGATAGACGCTGTTAATCTCACTGTTTGCTGAAGTAGTTTACTATCAATATGCTCTGCTTAAGAAACTTCCTTGCCCTGTTCTGCACTCAATCTGCTTAGCTGAGATGGCATGCCAAGGCCGATTAGTTGCTAAAATATCCTGCCATATATTTATTGTGACGTAGATTGCCATGGTCTAGTAGCCAATCTGTTCGGTGAAATAGCTCTACACCATTTTATACTCGATCTTTGTTGCTGCGATGGCCTTCGATAGTTCGATGGCTGTGTGCTCGGCCTCATTGACTGCTGAAACAGCTTGCCATAATTTAGCACTCAAATCTGTTTGCTGAATTATCTTTACATATATTTCATTACTTAGATCTGCTCGTCCAAATATCTTGCCATAGCTTTAGACATCGACCTAGGTATTTTTTTTCTGGACTTCATAAAAAAGCATATATGTTTTTCCTGTAATATCTAGTAGAAGAACTAATTTGTATGCCTAACAGATGGACAAGAC
>NC_057807.1:528895557-528905542 GCF_018294505.1 Triticum aestivum
GACACGGACGCGACCGCACAAGCGGTGGCCACGCTGGCGGCCGACGACGGGAGCACCGTCAGCGGTTCATCGAGGGGACGCACGGCGATCCTCTCACTCCCACAGTACGCTCTTGTAGACTGTCGTCCTCTAGCCGCGCCGCCACCTCTGGCTACGTTCTTGTGGAGGCGCACATCGGTCAGCTTCTCCCATGGTACACACATTCTAGACTGAGGCCCCGTTCATGTCGGTGTAGCGCTGAATGTTAGCTGATAGACGCTGTTAATCTCACTGTTTGCTGAAGTAGTTTACTATCAATATGCTCTGCTTAAGAAACTTCCTTGCCCTGTTCTGCACTCAATCTGCTTAGCTGAGATGGCATGCCAAGGCCGATTAGTTGCTAAAATATCCTGCCATATATTTATTGTGACGTAGATTGCCATGGTCTAGTAGCCAATCTGTTCGGTGAAATAGCTCTACACCATTTTATACTCGATCTTTGTTGCTGCGATGGCCTTCGATAGTTCGATGGCTGTGTGCTCGGCCTCATTGACTGCTGAAACAGCTTGCCATAATTTAGCACTCAAATCTGTTTGCTGAATTATCTTTACATATATTTCATTACTTAGATCTGCTCGTCCAAAAAAAGCATATATGTTTTTCCTGTAATATCTAGTAGAAGAACTAATTTGTATGCCTAACAGATGGACAAGACTTGGATAACTTCTGCTCGAAGATTCTCCGCTGCATATGTCGAGGGGGTTGAAAACTTCATGAACTTTATCAGAGTTGAGTACGGTGGTCCAAAATCATATGTGCTCTGCCCGTGTAGCAGTTGTATGAATTCAGTTACAAGACCCCAGTCAACTGTGCAAAATCATCTACACTTGTATGGGATGTCGGTCACATATACTAGGTGGGTTCATCATGGTGAAGCTGTGAACATCAATGTTATTGACTACGTGGAAGCAGCAGATCACCATCTTGATCTGCCCGATGCTCAGGTGGAAGAGGAGGAGGAGGTGGTGGTGGCGGAGCCAGTGAGTTTGACCAACATTGAAACAATGCTATGAAATGCTTGTGCATTCCATGAACTTTCACCTACAGAAGAAAAATGGTCGGCCCGCATGTTGGAACAATGCAACGTTGCTGTCACCCCAGGAAATAAGTTGTTAGTATTCTCAGCTATGGTCAGCTTTCTTCAGGTGAAGACATCTGAGCGGATGACCAACAAATCATTCGATGCGATGTTGGCTGCTTTCCGCAAATCTTTCCCAGATGAGTCTGAGCTGCCACACACCTACAGTAAAATGAAGAATTTCCTTCGTGCAGTTAGAATTGGATATGATATGATCCATGTTTTTAAGAATAATTGTATTCTGTTCCGGAAGGATTATGCCAACTTAAGTGAATGCACGAAATGCAAATCATCAAGATGGAAAGATGGCGATGTTGTGAAGAGGATTCCTCATAATGTTCTGAGACATTTTCCAATTACACCAAGATTGAAGAGGTTATTTTATGATGCTGAAACAAGAGAGGATGTAATGTGGCATTCTAGGAACCAGGAGTACAGAGATCAGAATGTAATGAGCCATCCATCTCATGGTAGTGAGTGGAAAAGCTTCAATGATAAACACAAAAGGTTTGTTGCTGACCCGAGAAACATTAGACTTGGCTTAGCTTCAGATGAATTTAACACATTTGGCCACCAGAGCGCCACATATAGAATGTGGCCAGTGCTTGTTATCCCTTACAACATGCCTCCAAATGTCTGCACCAAAGAATCAAACTACATGATGGCCTTGCTCATCCCAGGTCCAAAAAGTCCTAGAAAGGATTTTGATTTGTTCATGGAGCCTCTTGTGGAGGAACTTCAACAGCTATGGAAGGGTGTTCTCACTCGAGACCTATATAGCAGCCCACCAGCTGATTTCTTTCTGCGTGCTGTTATAATTTGGTGCATCCATGATTATCCGGCTTTGGGCACTATGTCAGGGCGAACGACACATGGTTACAATGCATGTGTTTGCTGTGACAGGAATCCGCTGTCATACACAATACTTAGCAAGATCTGTTACATTGGACAACGTCGTTTCCTTGCCAAGGACAAGCCGCATCCTAGATAATACCGAAGACATGTGTTCAATGCAAAGCATGAAAACCGTGATGTGCCAAAGAGGCTCACCGCCGATGAGTTGCAAGTGGAATTAGAGAAGGTCAGGCATATTACACCAGGAAACCATCCTGGTAATGGTAGCGGGAAAAGGAAGCGTGGCAGGGCAGAAGAGAGATTATTGTTTACCCGCAGGTCCACTTTCTGGGACTTGGAGTATTGGAAAGATTTGGATCTGTGGCATAATCTTGATGTGATGCACATCGAGAAAAATATATGTGACGGGATTATCGGCACACTTCTTAATATTGAAGGCAAGATGAAAGATAACTTAAAATCTAGGATTGATTTGACACACCTGGGTATCAGAAAGGATTTGCAGGTGCAAGATGAAGGTAAATCATGGGATATGGCACCAGCTGTGTACGTCTTGGATAAGGTAAAAAGAAAAGAATTCTGTGAGGTCCTGTCACGTGTGAGATTCCCACATGGATTTGCTTCCAACCCTGGAAGGAGAGTCAGTGCAGATGGAAACAAGGTACAAGGGTTGAAAACTCATGACTGCCACGTCCTACTTCAAATGGGTTTTACCTGTTATCCTTAGAGGATTGGGCTGCCCTGACTTATACAGAGCAGTTGCAGAGTTGGGACAATTCTTCAGGGAACTCTGCAGTAGAAATATTAGGATAGATGCTTTAGAGCATCTTAGAGACAAGATACCTACTATCCTATGCGACCTTGAGAAGATATATCCTCCAGCCTTCTTTGATGTGATGGTGCATTTGGTTGTTCATCTACCTGATGAGACACTACTTAGAGGTCCAGTACAGTATGGCTGGATGTACCCTATTGAAAGGCGGCTAGGCACTTTCAAGGGCTATGTTAGGAAAAGAACTAGACCCGAGGGTTCCATTGCAGAGGCCTACATTGCTACAGAAGCGTTGACATTCTGCTCAAAATACATTGAAATAGCTGATCAGCTTAGCAAAGATGTGGGTGAAGACAATCCCGGGCTCAATGTTTTCGATTATTCTGTTCGACTTACAGGGAAGAGTCGACAAGAGGACAAACCTAAAGATTTGGACAAAATGGTTTGGTATGTGTTGAATAACTGTCCTGAGATACTACCTTATATCAAGTAAGTGCAGTACTGCAGCTTATACATCGTAATCTACTAAACTTGCAGCACCTTTTTATATATTTAGATGTTTGACGTGATCACTATGTTGTGCAGCATCTACAAAGAGGAGTTACTGCAGCAAAATCCAAGAAACATTGACAAACTGGTTATGGCAGGATTTGCGAAATGGTTCAAGAACCATGTAAGCTTTTGAAGTGCACTGTCAGTTTTTTTAATATATTAGGTACATAAGATGATCAGCTTGTCTATTTTCTAACCATAGGTTAAGAAGATGCGGAAGGATGGGCAGGAAGTTGATGATGCCCTTTACTCACTAGCAATGGGTCCTGATACTCGGGTAAGACATTATGAATCTTTCATTGTTGGAGATGTGCGCTACAACACCCTTGCACGAGACGAAGGCAGGAAGACACAAAACAGTGCCATCATGAGCATGGATACATATAACAAAGAGACAACTGAAATGTATGCTAACATAACAGACATTGTTCAGTTGCAGTATATCTCCAGTTTTGAGGATCATTGGTGTGTGGTTCTGTTGTTCTGTCGTTGGTATAACCTGTTTTCCAGGATCGCAAAACCCAGAGCTGATGATTATTTCAAATCCATCAATGTCAAGGCGGCGTACCAGACCAACGAGCCTTTTATTTTGGCAAATCAAGCAACACAGATATTTTTCTTGGAAGACACATTTGCACGTAGCAATGACTGGAGAGTATTGCAAAGGTTTGAGTAGAGGAATTCGTTTAATGAAGTTGCACAACAAGATGATGCTTACACTGCTCCTGATGTACAAGATAACATAGATGTTCCTAATATCTTTGACAACCATCACGTCAATTACGCCGGCGAAAAGATTGCCTGTCGTGTTGTGGACATACAAGAGTTGATCAAGAAGAAGCCAACGTTCGAGGACGTTGAGGACGAAGAAGAAGATGACACCGTGGGGAATTACGATTCAGACTGATACACATGGCGAAGATGTTGACGCTACTGCTGCGGATGATGATTACATTGCTTTTGTCGTATTTGCCTATCAGAAGACGTTTTTTTATCTACTATGTGAAATTGTGTTTGCTATGACAACTGAAGCCTGATGAACATGTTGTTTAGTATTTTGCTGTGAGGACATCACTTGTTATGTATGCTGATTTGTGTTTGGTGATTGTATGACAACTAAAACATGATGACATTGTTGTTTAGTTGTACTCATATTTGGCTGTGAAACTTGAATTTGATGACATAGTTTGCTGTTGGACTACAATTTGCTCGACGCCTTCGAATGAGCTGACCCGACATGGCCTCTGCTATTTATTTATTTATGAGAAAAAGGGGATACCCCCTGATTTCCGTTAATAGAAATCATTAGATGTTCACAACACTACGCCCAGCCTACTACACGGGTTTCATTCATTACTAGTTTCAGCAAAGTGCTCATGTCGTAGCCACTGAATACATCACGAGTGCTACATACACTGCAAATAAAGAGACAATCATCCCACAGAGCACATCGATTTTGCCCATTATCTTCACAAGCTCTTTCATCTCCTCATTGCTGTCAAGGCCGTTCAGCAGCTGTTGCTTGGCCATGATCAGAGGAACTGCATCTTTAACCTTGTGCTCTGCATCTTCCTCTTCTGTCGTTCCTTTAGTTACTTGTCCAACACCCCAACCTGCTGGTATTGGGATTCCTCGGCTAAGCAAATAATCAGCGTAGTTGCATTCCCCCGCATCAGCAACTTCCCAGAAATACAAATCACACGAATCTTCCCTTTTCTGCGTGAATCAAATTGGAAGATCATCAACCAAACTATTAAAAAAATCAGCAACTAAAAGCAGCAGAACAACACTTAAACATATTATTACGCCATGATTAGGGCATTTGTAGAAGACTCGGCCAGTGTTGAGGATTGTGGTTGTGACGCGACGGATGACTCTGCGTGATTTGCAGCAGTGGCACCACACCAACGGCAGCTGGTTGCGATGAGCAATCGGCTGTGGTGCGTGTGCCGGCGGGGGTGTGATGAGACCCACAGGCGATGGTACGGGTGGCGACTTGGCGCATATCTGGTTGTTGCCTGCTGAAGAGCAGGTGGACGAGCAGCCAGCAGACATGATTGCTACGGCCAGAGCTTCTGATGCTAGGCAGAGTAAGTAGAGAAGAGGAGAAGCGAACGTTGGATATGTCAGTTTCATTACTTGCAGAGTAGCATAGCACCATATATAGCCATAGTCTAGGTTTGGATTCAAACCAGCTATAGGAGCACGTTTCTCTTTTTTCTAAAACTCGGCAACGTCTCTTTACTGGTACACTAGCTTGTTCTATACGCCTTCCCAAGTCTTTGATTTTCTTTCCCTTTTTTGCAAGGAAGGAAGTAGGACAAAATTGAGAGTTCCTGGGACTCGAACCCAAGACCTCTCGGTTGAAAACCAAGGGTGCTAGTCACTTATGTGGCGAACGTTCCCTGTGAGGAGGATGGCAGCCGAACGCATTTTCCTCGCAGTTTTCTTCCTATATATAAAAAAGTATGCTACTTGGTGTCCACTTAGTCAATAAACGATTGTGCCAACCTTGACCGTTGAATTGACATTCAACGTCTGTCGCGTTTCTTCAGTCTCTTCTTCCTCGAGCAGCCAAAGCCAAACCAGCGCCGATGGGACCGCCTGCTCCCGCCTCCCACGGCTGGCAGTGATCTTTCTCGGCTCCTGTTCGTTCCCGTCCGAGACCTCACCATCATCCTCCGCCTTGGTTCGCTCGTCGCGGCGCCGCCCTCCGGTGTTATCAACATGGTCAACAACCGAGAGGAATAAGGAGATGACTGTACATGGTGAGGATGACAGTAGGGACCCAGCAGTGCGCGCAGTAATTTTGTTTTTTCGGGACGGAGAAGGGTATCAACTGGGTTGTGCGGGACCCGTGGCCCGTCTATCCCAGGCTTTTATTTCATATGTTTAGCACAAGACCGGCCTAGTTTGTTTTTTTCCTTTCTGAAAAATGGCTAGCCAGCTATTTTGTTTTTTGCAGAATAACCAACATAGGCCTACTTGCTTTTCTACGCCCTGCTGGGCCGGAAATCTTTCAAGACGAGGAGGGGTGCATTTTGCCCAGAAAATGGGCTAGAAGTAATAATAAATGGGTAATAAGAAATAAGAAATGGGCTATAAGTAATAATAAATGGGCTGTAAAATAAAAAAATATAGCAAACAGGCAAGTAGTAGAGGCGCGCACGTAGCATGTACACATATGTACAGCGGCCAGGGTGCAAGAAAGAAAATACGACCATGTATGTGTACATACGGACGGGGTCTCGAATGCCTACTCGCGCATATGTACGGCCAGGGATCGTGTACATGGCTGGGTCGAAACGGAGAAACAGCGTCATCGTCGTGTTCATGGGGAGGCAACGAAATGCGTCGTGTTCATGGGGAGGCAACGGAATACGCCGTGTTCATAGGGAGGCAACGGAACGCGTGGGAGCCAACCGGCTGGGTCAGAACGGAATGCATGGTCGTGTTCATCGGGAGGGCTTGGACGGAACAGGTGATGGAAACGAGGCCTGGCGTACCGCAGAACGAAGGAAACAGCCTTGTGTTCGACCAGCCACATTCGAAATGGGATCCCGTTCATCAGGAGGGGTGTGGCGTACCGCAAAATGGAGGAAACGGACCTCCTACGGTCGAAACGGGGGTCCTATTGATCGGGAGGGGTGTGGCGTACCGCAAAACAGATGAAACGGACTTGTGTTGGAGCGCTACGGTCGAAACAGGGGTCCTGTTGATCGGGAGGGGTGTGGCGTACCGCAAAAAGGACGAAACGGACTTGTTTTGGAGCGCTACGGTCGAAACAGGGGTCCTGTTCATCGGGAGGCGTGTGGCATACCGCAAAACGGGACTCCACGGGATACTGTTCATCTCCACCGTCGACCTCCTCCAGCCTCCACGGGCTACCGTCGACCTCCTCGAGCCTCCACGGGCTCCTGTTCATCCAGCCTCCACCGCGCGCTACTCCACCAACTACTGTTCAACCACCCCTCCATGGGTACCCCTCCACCGGCTACTGTTCATCCAGCCCTCCACACCACGGGGTCCTGTTCATCCAGAGGCAACACCACCGCTCACTGTTCATCCAAACCCCCCTCCAACGCTCACTGTTCATCCCAGAGGCAGCATCGATCGGCTTCAGTTAGCAGCAGTAGCGAAGGAATCGCTCGATCGGGTTCAGTTAACAGCCATCGATCGATCGCTCGGGTTCAATAGCGCATAGCCTGCAGTGCAATCACTCGGGTTCAGTTAGAGCCCAATGCCTCGCTCGGGTTCAGTTAGAGCCAACGCCTCGCACACACGCGCGTATGTGTACGAGAGAAACGCACATCACTCGGCCCCCAACCGCCCACCGTAACCGGGAACTCCCCGAAATTTTCCTCGCCCTCGCTTCTACCATGGTTTTTTCCGTCATGGACGGCCCAAAGAATGTCATGCAGCTGCGTCTCCGGCCCGCCGAGGACGAAAAGCCCATTTTCTGTCATGATTTTTTGTCATAGAAGTAGGAGCCCACCACATCTATGATGATACCGGGATTTATCACAATTATTGTCATAGAAGTGTCATATGTATGACGGAAAAAAATCCGTTCGGCCCAAAAATGTCACGGATGTGTCTTTTTTTTGTAGTGTGTATTGGGTGTGTTGGGGACACAAGAGACTCTTTGTTATTGGTTGCAGGGTTGTTTGAGAGAGACCATCTTCATCCTACGCCTCCCACGGATTGATAAACCTTAGGTCATCCACTTGAGGGAAATTTGCTACTGTCCTACAAACCTCTGCACTTGGAGGCCCAACAACGTCTACAAGAAGAAGGTTGCATAGTAGACATCATGCCTCATGTTTGTCCAGGGTGCTCAGGATTCCTGAGGGCCCTTGTGAGCTCGTCGTTCTCTCTGTCGGGAACGAACTTCCCTTCCCGCACTTCGTTGGTTGCTTCCCGAAGCTTCGTGATGGGTGTTGCAAGTTGCTCGTCCGTCCAGCAGCACTTCCTTGTTTCAGGGTCCAATGTTCCACCAGCCCCGAAGAAGCAAGTCCTACAACGGTCTGGCCAGTGCAATGTCTTTGGTTCGACCCCTTTAGCAATCATGTTCTGCTCAGCCTTGTCCCACAACGGCCGGGCTTTGAGGTAGCCACCTGACCCTGTGCGATGGTGATGCTCCTTCTTTGTAGCATTTATCTTGTTAGTCGCTGACATCTTCTTACTCCTCTCAGATGTCTTGTTGGCCACAAATGCAGGCCAGTGATCTCTTATCTTCTCAAATCGGCCGGTGAATTCTGGAGTCTTGTCTTGGTCGACATACGTTGCTTTCAACTCATTCTTTCACCTCCTGAATAGATCTGCCATCTTCTTGAGAGCACGGGACTTGATCGATGGCTCTATAATTGGATTCTCCGGATCCTCCTCTTCCGGTAGGGTGAAATTTACCTTCAACGCTTTCCAAAGATCTTCTTTCTGTCGATCTTTGACAAAAGAAACTTGAAGCTCTTCCTTCTTAGGCTCATTCCATAGATCGATGCTGATCAGGATCATGTCCCTAACAAGAACCCCGCACTGAGCAGAAAATGTTTCCTTGGTCCGAAGGGGTATAATCGGTTGTCCATCGCGCGCGATTTCTGTGATCGTGAACTTTTCATCCGGGCGCAACTTTTTCTTTGGGCCTCGTTTCTTTACTGAAGTATTGCTTGATCTGGAGGTCTATAGAAAAGAAGAAAGAAGAGTTAATATATGTACATACCAAAACAATGAATGCATCAATTAGGTACTCAGCACAGGCTTAATTAATATATATACCTGGCTGGACTTTGTTCGGTCACCGGATCGAGCCGTCATCACGGTCTCCTTCTTGCACCGGCATTCGGTCACCGAAACCATTATAATCATGTCCTTCCTCCTCTGTTGTTCGATAATCGTAGCTCGCTTCACCCTCTCCTTCCAGACCATCGGTTCCGTTGAGATACGACATGACATCACCTCCGTTTGCGATTATGTCCCCCAACACCTGTTCCGCTTCCTCGTCTCAGTCGTGCTCCATAGTTTCTGCAAATATTATAACATGGAAATTATGATACAAACATGACAGATGGATATATTAGTGGCAAACGTAGACCTAGCTATAGCTAATCACAACAAGGAACTATATTAATTAGTGGCCTCGACGCTTCTCTAGGGTTTGGGATGGCCTTGGCAATGCTTCAAGGGTTCGGGGTGGCCTCGATGACAATGCTCTTTTAACTTGGTAAATTTGCGTGGCCTCGGCAGCGCTTATAGGGTCTAGTGTCAAAGGATTCGACAAAACCATGTCTTCATCGTTAGGCGAAAGTAACAGGCGCATGATGGTACGAAGTTCTCCAAAGTTATTCTGGAACAGAATCCCAGATAGGATAATTTGCTTTTGGGTACAAAGTACAACAAGAGCCTTCCGAATAACGCTATTTGGAAGGCCTTTGCTGAAATTTGTACCAAAAGGCAGATTATCCTATCCGAGACTCCGTTCTAGAATAACTTTGGAGAACTTCGTACCATCATGACCTGGTTACTTCCGGCTAATGATGAAGCCATGGATTTCTTCAATACTTTGACACTAGGCAACCTCTCGACCCCTCGGCGATCCTTGACCCCTCGACGACCCTCAACCCTCGAACCCTCGGCCCTTCCAACCCTCAACCGTCGAACCCTCGAACCTAGAACCCTCGAACCCTCGACCC
>NC_057807.1:528906736-528907794 GCF_018294505.1 Triticum aestivum
ATATATGATCCCTCATACATACATACATACAAAAATACATCTAAAAAATCAATACATATATGATCCCTCACACATATATACATACCTACATCTAAATTTCTTTTATGAACATCTAAAAACATCTCTGAAAACAACATATAAGAACATCTAAAAACATCTAAACAAATAGCATCTAAACAAACATCAAAAAAATATAGGAAAGAGGGGCCGGGAAGAGGGGCATGGCAGCGGCGGGGCAGGGCAAGGGCGTAGGGGCGGGAGGCAGGGCCGAGGTGTGGGAGCGAGGCAAGGCAGGGGCGCGAGGCAGGTGCTCACAGGGGGTGGTCAGGCATGGCGGGCAGCATCGGGCGTGCGCAGGGACGCGCGGAGCGGTGCTAGTGTTGGGGCACATGGTGTCGAGGGCGTCGGCGGCAGCAAAGTTGAGCAACCTAACGACGGCGGTGGCGGCAGCGACGACAAGGTGGACCAGCCTGACGGCGTCGGGGCAGGGCTTGGCGGCGACGGCAACGAGGAGCAGGAGGCGTCGGGGCGGAGAAGAAAGTGATGGATTTTGGTGAAACTACTAAGTCTTACTTTTATATCAAGAGCATTGGTCCCGGTTGGTGGCACCAACCGAGACGAATGCCCCCCTTTGGTCCCGGTTGGTGCCACCAACCAGGACCAAAGGTCTCTTTTCAGCAGCCCAAAGGGCGAGAAGCAGAGGGCTTTGGTCCCGGTTGGCGGCGCCAACAGGGACTAAAGGGTAGCATTGGTCCCGGTTCGTGCCACAAACCGGGACCAATGCTACCCTTTAGTCCCGGTTGGTTCCACCAACCGGGACCAAAGGCCGTGTGCTGCCCGCGTCGCGGCCAAAGTTTAGTCCCACCTCGCTAATTGAGAGAGCTCGAGGGTGGGTTATAAGCGTTGATGCACCCACCCTCTCGAGCTCCTCTCAACTTCAGGCTTTCGGGCCTAACATGTTAGTGTGTGCCTGTGGGCCTACTGGGCCTACTTCGGGCCTAAATCCTGGCACATGATTGGGTTTCTAGCCGTATTCAGGCCGTGGTGGCCCAGTAGGT